>NC_046365.1:21717859-22017859 GCF_011125445.2 Fundulus heteroclitus | reverse complement strand
GCATTTAAAACGGTACTATACTGCATTTGGATGGGCCCGCTACTTGCATCGCTGTGAGGACGAGGTGCAAGATCAGCGACTTTTCTCTGTGTTGTTGGAGACTTTGCCGACAATATGTAAAAGCATCGATCGGTCTGCAGTCGCACAAAATTAATGTATTCAATGTGGGTTTGGGAGAAAAAGATTTTGCCGCTACAGTTAGTATTTCATTATATTTTCAAGTAATTGTATTTGTTCTCATTGTTTAAGCTTAATACTTTTTTTTCACACTGATTGTTCTAAAATAAATTTTTGAGTACAATTAGAAAATGTCAGTGTTTTGAATCATTTTTTTATTTTTAAATTGTGTGCATTAGAAAAGCTTGTCTTTTTTTTTTTTTTTTAAATAAAGTTAGTAATGATATTTTTTGTGTTTTCTTTTTATTTGAAAAAGTACCGAAATACATGTTGGTATCGTGACAACACAAAATTGGAGGCAACGGGACTTTCGCTCAGGTCTTTCAGTTCAGTTCAGTTCAGTTTATTCGAACAACAAAACAATATAAGATGTGTAAATACAACACAACACAATGAATACATAAACCATAATAAATTGTTCGAAAAGGAATGGGACGAAGTATAAACTTTTAAGTTTCCCATCCCTAATGATTCAAGTGACCTAAGTTGCTCATTTAACTAATTACATTCACTCTTCCATAAACCTGTTTTTTTATCTTTCCTCGTCTACATATTTATCCAAAAGTAATTTTTTGTACCTTCTCTTAAACAAATTTATGTTCACACTCTGCTTTAAACACGGCTTTAAACTATTCCATAACTTCACTCCACTACTTGATATAGTCATTCTTTTCATCGTTGTTCGTACCATCTTCGTTCTGAATACTGCATCTCCTCTAAAGTTATATTTTTCATCTCGTTCTTGAAACAATTCATTTATATTTTTAGCCACGAGTTTGTTTTTTACTTTATACATTACTTGCGCTGTCTTAAATTTTACCAGGTCTGTGAATTTTAATGTATATAGCTTTAAAAATAATCGATTGGTGTGCTCTCTAAATCCTACTTTACATATTATTCTTATTGCTCTTTTTTGTAGTGTACATATGGATTGTAATGTGCTCTTATAGATGTTGCCCCAAACTTCAACACAGTAAATCAAATATGGCAAGAACAATGAAAAATAAAGCATTTTTAGAGATTTTGGGTTCAATATATAACTCGCCTTACTAAGAATAGCACAGCATTTGGCAAGCTTATTTTTCACATAGCTTACATGTGGTTTCCAGCAGATCTTGTGGTCTAAAATCACACCAAGAAACTTTATTTCATTCACTTTTTTGATTTCTCTATTATCAATTAAAATGTTTCCATTAATCTCAGAATTCTTTCTTCCAAATATAATAAACTTTGTTTTGTCCAAATTAAGAGATAATTTATTTTTGTCAAACCAAATTTTAAATTTATTCATTTCTGTTGTAATTAGCTCCAAGATCTGCGGTAAACTTTCGCCCGAACAAAATACATTTGTGTCATCTGCAAATAAAATCAATGACAGTGCCCTTGAAACTTTACAGATGTCATTTATATAAATGATAAATAATTTGGGGCCCAGCACTGAACCCTGTGGTACTCCACATGTAATTTCCAAGAGCTCTGATTTATGTTCCCCTATTTGAACAAATTGCTGTCTATTTCCTAAGTAGCTTCTTATCCAATCTAACCCAACTCCCCTTATCCCATACCTTTCTAGTTTGGTCAGCAATATGTTGTGGTCAATGGTATCAAAAGCCTTTTTTAAATCAATAATCAATCAATCAATAAAAATCAATTTCTGAGTGAAATCGGAGCTATTTTGGAACATTCTTATCCGATCACGTGTTGCTTTTGATGCACCTTTGCTTTGAACAGTGCACATGTACCGGGATCAAAAGTGCAGAATTCAAAGAGTTCTGCCCCATCAGGGTGGGGTACGCAACTTTTACCGTCATGACTGCCCCCCCCCCCCCCACCATTAGCACAATGAGTCAGAAAGTAGGTCATACAGACAGGTCCATTCAGCTTAAAGCATCTGACATCAAGGTAAGTGAATCTTTGTCAAGGTGTAGACTGAGCATTTGCATAGTGTTGCATGAGAGTAAACAAAATCAGGTAATTGTTGCAACCTTTGAGTTGTGTAAAGGCAGTAGCCATGATGCACATGCGCTGTATGCAAGAGCTCCAGAATTAGCTGCCATGACAAAAAGTGCCATTCAGCCTGGCGTTGCTGGTGAGCAAATAATGTGCAATACAGTGTCAAATAAACAGGAAGACTTGTTACAACTTAGAAGGACCCCAAACCAACTGTAAGAATCACTTTGTTATTCAAATAAATTGGATTTATGAACAAAGAAAAAAAAAGAGATTTAAATAAACATTCACCTTTCCTAATGTCCTGAGTTTATTCACTTTCTGTACTGACTTCACAGCAACAGATTAAATAAGGTGCACAAATTAACAATTTTACTTGATCAGATTTTAAATGTGTTCTCATTTCATTTTTTCATTACTTTTGGAGCTTTAACCATCTATACTTTGAAGGTTGAACCCCTAAACTTAGATACCAAAAAGACTAAAGCCATACTTTTTGGCACTGCATAGCAATATATATAGCAGAAGATGATGTGTAAAAATATCTAACAATGCAAACTTTTGTTTTTTAGCACACAACTGTACACAAAATTAACAGATTAACCAAAACCTCACTTCTGTATTGTCTCTTTTCCTCTAAGTCCGAGCACAAACCTTGTTCCACAGCTTGTCCAGCTTGGGATCGTCAAACATCTCTCCATCTTTGGCCTCATGGTCTTTCAGTGAGTTGCTCTCCATCGGCCGCATGTCCCGTTTCCCATCCATGCCGTACTTGGCCAGGATCACTGCATAACATGCAGATGTTGGTATAGTTAGATTCTGTGGCACACAATCATGCCATAAGCGTATTAGAACCAGTGGCAGCAAAGTTTGCTGTAGGGGAATGACAACCAAGAGGACATAAAGTGAGTCAGACCTGGATAGCCATTATTTAACCTCTTGACGGTAACTCGTTTAATCCACACAAAGTCACTGCACAACAGCCAAGAATGATCCATAATGAAGGCCAAAGTAACAAAACAGACTTTTTTCCTTACATTAAAAAGGCACCTGGGGGTAAGTTGCTGAAAAAATGGCTTTTCTTTGTCATGGTACATTACAAAATACTTGAAATTTAACATTATGGAGAAAAAAAACACCCATTTACCTGAATGTTCATTTGGGAAACCTTACTTAAACTAATAACCCATGAAAAAGCTAACCAGGGTACCTTATTTTTTTGTTTTGTTCTGTAAGAAAGATTTTATACTCCTGCAGCTCATAATGTTGGACTTAGTCCCTCAGAAACTCTGCGCCAACTATTCTGTTCCAGTAAACCGATTTTCAGCAGCTTATTCAGCAACATCTCAGCACTCTTATAAGCCATTAGTGTGACATATTAACTCAAAAATGCATCGAGTGAAGACATAGGGCTGTTTTATCTTCTCAATAAAACAGCCCACAAAAAGTAGTATACTGTTTTATGGCACCAAATGGACTTCTGCACTTCTTTGAACCAATGTTTTTGACTTAAATGATCTACGATGAGTGGATACACTAAAACAAGATTTTATTCTCAAAGCGAGTTTAATGACAGGTGTTACAAAATGACAACCAAAGAGAGCAAGGAATATTTTTTTACCTTAAAAAGTGCCAAAGAAAAATGAAACTTAGAACGTAATATCAGGAGGGCTTTCTTAAATGTAGCTCTGCTTGGTACATAAACGCTACTCCGTCACTGGAGAATAAAGAGGAACTCATAGATCAAAACTAGTCAGCATGTCTGAGGATTGTTGCCAAACTTCTTATTTTTCTGGCACTAATGGGCTTTATTTGAAATTAGGCTGAAAAGGAAAAGCGGCTGAGTTAGAGAGGGGGAAGACAAGCATTAAAAGCTGCACGGGTTGGGACTCGAACCCTGGACGGCTACTTCAAGGACCTTTGTCATACCGACCACTCCTGCATCACCACTGCTCCCTGATCAACAATGGTTTTAAACAATGGTGAAAATATGAAAGTTTTTCCTTTTTTTTTATCTCAACTGCTCACGCACTAAAAATACTTATATAATACTATTTCAAAGTTGACTAAACACTAACAAGTAAAATACACAGGGGTTTAACTGGGAAAAAAAGTCATAAGCTTACAATAATTGATATCTCTGTTGTGGCATTATTACGCACTGTTTTAAGTTATTTAATGCTTAATAAATAACTCTCGGTCTGTTAGGTATTGTCCTGTGAATATCAGCCGAAACCGCTGATATCAGGAGAATGGTTGAAAGGAATGATTCGAGCACTGGTGTTATTTTAACAGCAAACTCTGTGCACATATGAAATAAAAGGAGTGACAACTTCTCTTCAAGTTCAAGAATTTATTAACAGAAATAAAATGAACATCACTATAGAATGGTGTAAATCTGAATTAACACTATATTTCAAATCAATAAATCCTCTCTACTAGGCTAGTGAAGCTTAACTAAACATCTAAACACAATTAAGATAAAAGGAAGCCAAGGAACTATATACAGACAAAAGAAACTAAAAAGGATGAATAAAATGGGTGAAAACCATCATCAGAATAATTCAGTGAATCTTGGTTCACTGCAGATCTAAGATAAAGAACCGAAGTTCATCTTAAAGAATGCGGAGCTTAACTAATTAGCTTAACTAATTCAGAACAACATTTGGTATGTGTTTCAACTCACAATACAAATCTGAGTTAAACAACATTTGAGAAAATATTTTAAAGAAGGATTTGCTCAGTAGATATCAATATCTTTAGAGCACTTGATTATATTAATAATTAAGCTAGGGGCGCTGTAGTGATCAGTCACTTGGTTGGTTATTCCTAAAGTTATACAAAACACCATTAAATCAACATTAATCTTCCCTATTAATGATGTACTAATGCTCATAGCACTATCGAACAACAGCGAAGCAAAACGAAAACAAGCATAATGTTTAAAACGAACCGTAGTTACATTTACTCGGCGGTAGCACTATTCTAACTACGCAACGCACTTGAATGAATCGGTGCAGGAAAATGTTAACCAGCTGGCAAATCAGTTGGGAAGAAGAAAACAAAAATCATAAAACAACAAAACTGCTCTTACCTTGAAAGAACCGCGTGCCTTCAAATAATGTGCCTATGGTATTGAGTATTTTTCTAAGTATCTGTGTCCAGATTTAAATTTTAGTATTGTGACAACCCTAATAAGTACT
The DNA here is from genome assembly GCF_011125445.2 of Fundulus heteroclitus. Taxonomy (NCBI): domain Eukaryota; kingdom Metazoa; phylum Chordata; class Actinopteri; order Cyprinodontiformes; family Fundulidae; genus Fundulus; species Fundulus heteroclitus. The sequence continues at coordinate 22,012,529 of NC_046365.1, read as the reverse complement.
TTGAAAAAAAAGGCAGCAGTTCACCTCTGAAATGATACCGGAAAAAGTTAGAAAAAGAACAGAGTGAATGAGACGGACAGACAGGTTGATGGAGGATGGGGAAGAGACAGAGACGTTGAAAGAGCGATAGGACTCTACAGTAGAAATCGACCTATTAATCTAATCATTAAACTGTAAACGTGAAATAAAAATCATTAAAAACATGATTTGAGAGACAAGAAAATATTTGTGCACATTACATCACTTTGGATTTTGTTGAAGTCATATCTGAATCATCATGCTGATGAGACAGACTTCACTCAAAACTCATTTCTAATTTTTCAGGTTGTCTAAACGCTTTGAAGTTCTCCATTTATAGTTACAGTGATCTGCTGCGTGTGTAAATCGTGTTAAGGGGATCATTGGAGAAGGTATGGGGTCTGGTTTCTGAACAGCTGCCAGGTGCTACAGAGAATGGAGCATCCTCCTGCTGCTTGTGGCAGAAAGCACCAGATACTTGTGTGGGCGGCTGCTTTATCGCCTGCAGCCTAGTATGAGCACATCCTTTCATGCACCAGCTCCTGTTTCCATCATAACTTTATTAAGCATTTTTTTTTGTTAATTTAAATGTGCCCCATGCTTAAACTCCCTTCCACAGGATTATATCTCTGAACTAAAGATATTTTTTGTTAATGTTACGTACGGTCAAAAAAAAGTAAACACCATTTAGTATTTGAATGCTGAACACTTCATATGATTTTTAAATAGCTTTAAAAAAAACAGAGCACAAAATCAGACCTTAATCTTTGCTACGTGAAGCCCCTCTAATGAAACGGATTGATGTGTGAAAACGATAGACATTTTAAAGATACAATCTTATTTTTATCATTACATTATTTTAAAAACTGCTAAAGTAACATTGACCCAGAACAGATCAAGCTGTTCTAAACTCACGAGGTTCTTGTCTCACCATTAAAGTTGCGTCTGAGCTGGGCCTCTTTCTCCCCGTTCTCGTCGAGGCCCTCCACCTTCATTTTCTTCCACTGCAGTTCATCTTTTTCCTGAATCTTTAGGTCACTGTGCAGCTCGGCCTGTCGTACTGGCGACAGCTGCATCTGTCAACACAAAAATAGCAGAAAATACGGGGTTAGTTTGACAGGAAGAGGGAGGAGGCTTGTAGAAAGCTGCATGCAGTGCGTCTACTCGGTTACTATTTTTAATGTTCTTTCAGTCAAGGAAGAAACCGTGAACGTTCTGTTTTTCTAATACCTTCTTCCAGCCAATTTACCTCAAGAGCCAATCAGCCCCAATCTTCACGGTTGTGTGCTCAGGCTACCAATACTCAATCTGCTGACTCATGACTGTGCACACTAACACACAGCTTGAATAATAATTTGCTCTCAGGTGCGATTAACACATAAACAGACGTAGCAACATCTAGCGGCAGTATCGCAGAACTATCATAATGCTGGTTTGGTTAATTTATAAATCAAATGTAAAGAGCCTAACCCTCTGCAATGCCTCGCAATAAAGCGGCAGCATCGGCGTGATCAAAGACCAACTATTATTAAATAAATAAACCAATCTACAAAAACTTTAGCAGCCTCATATCAGAACATTTACTCACGTCAATTAACTCTGCGGTCACATCTGAGTCTCAGCAGGTTTAACGTCCGCTTCAGTGAACCCCAACGTTCATACTGTATTCCCAGCGATATTCCAGTCTTTTCCCTCTTAGAATAATAATTTTTTTTGTTTGTTTTTTTCCCCCAATGGATCTTGGACCATTCTTCATTGTTTTGCTGGGAGATGCTAATAGCCATTAGCTGCGTCTTTGTTTTAACCCCCGCTGCACATGTGCAGTATGTACTTCTGTTAATATCGTATATAAACGATGTGGGGGGAGGTGGGATGAGGGGTTATTTCAACAGTTCACCTCTATCCATTTATATTGCACTAATTCACAAGAAATGTCACCTCCAGGCGCTACATAAAACAGAACCAGTTCAGAATCAAATCAATACACAGTATGATCATTTAGACTAATGGTTTCTAGGGTCAGTTCCCAAGGGATGTCGTTTTCGATGTTTTCGATCTTTCCCTGGGTCAGCACAACTCAATCAAATTCTGGCTCCTCACAGAACTTGATGCCGTAATTAGGATTAAATTATATTATTTGATTCAGCTGTACTGGAGCTCAAACATCTCTAAAAACATGCAGGACAGCCTTTGAGGGTCCTTCAGGACTGGAGGTTGACATCACTACTCTAGACGGAATAAAAATACATACTGTCCAATTTGATCACAGCTATAATGCAGTTCAGTCAAATTCAGTTTATAGAGCAAGCTGGTTAAAGTTATCTAAAGAAGCTTAGGTGATTGCATCAAGTCAATGACTTGTAAGAGAGGCCTATTTTAAAAATGGACTTGTTTAATGCATTTAACACAATTGATCCTACTATCCTAAAGGCTATAAGATATTAGTTTATCAGATAACACTACGTGTTGGTTCTCTAATTATCTCTGAAATCATTAACAATGTGTGCAACACGGTGGTCTGTCTTCATATTGCAGAAGGTGTGCCACGGGGTTTTATTTTGGGTCCAACTATTTTCAATTTATGCGAAAATGTTACTGATGCTTGTAAACACTTTTATGCTGATGACACTGTGTTTTACTGCTGTGCAAAGACTTTTACACGAGCAGCCTGCTTTCGACTTTATTCAGTCTGGCTTGCTTCATCTGAGACTAACCCTAAAGTTTCACAAACTCGACAAACTTTTATTTAAGTCACGTTCTAAACTTCGAAGACCAAACTAGAATTTTCTTCAGAGATAGATCTTACTTTTCTTTCATTGCAAGGAAACATCTTGTCTTAATGACCTTCCTGCCTCTGGCAGATTGCTGTAAGGTTTATATGAAGGCACCTGCCAGCTCTCTGCATATGTTGGATGCTGTCTATCATGGATCATTACGGCCCATAACAGTGTAAAACGCTCATTCACCACTGTCATTTATATTCTTGGATCATGCATTGGTACATTTTGATCTAGACGGTCCAGACTCGCTCTCAGGACTTAAGTCCATCATTATCCATAAATATGATCAAAACTTGTGGGGTGGGGGGCATTTTCTCTCTAGTTTGACAGCAGGACCTGAAACGATCTACCTGGATGTGTGTGGGACAATTTAAATTTATCACAAGAAAAATCGAGAAATATTTCTATGAAACTTGCTCTTGTTTGCTCATTTAATTTAAGTTGAATGTTTTAACTATGTCTATTGTCAGTGTGTCAATACTTTGTTTTTGTTTTTTTTAAAACAGGTCTCTCTAAATCAGGTTTTGGATCTCAATGAGAGAACTTATATAATTAAAGGTTAAATAAAAGCATAATAAAAAGCATACCTAAACAGGTTAAACATTTCCATAATCATTGTTTAACAATCAAAGATCGTATAAAAACTTTGCGGCTTGCGTAGTCTCTCCGTCAGTGACACCTAAAAGTGGTAAGTTTTAAAGTTTATCTCAGGTATTAAGTTTTTACAAATCACAGACCTTATTTTATAGAATGCACCATGAATGTAAACTAAGTTGTCTAGATGTAGTTTTCATCTTCACCGCATGTAAGGTGGTATAAAGCAAAGGGTCATCGGTGTGCCTGTCTGTGTGGTATGAAAATTTGTTTAATATAATTCAGTTTGACCAAGTATTTTAGGCCGTGAACTGGATCAAAGGTAGCGCACACATATTGTGCAAACAGTGAAATAGTCCTTTATTCAAGCTTCACATCTCATGCTGACTTCAACGTCATCCTCATCTCACGCATTCATGCTCTGAGCTGAAACACCTGAGCAAACCATCACAGCAAATAGTTACATTCACCTGAACGTGGCTGCTTTACCAGGACAGCCTTTGTGCACCTGGAGGAAATAACCAACATTGCTTAGCTGCAACCAACACTTGTCTAAAAAAAAACAAACCATGAAGCGTTTTTTTCCCCCTCTCTCGTCTTAAGGTACATACCCGTTTGGCTTTCTCCCACACCTGGTTAAGTTTAGCTATCCTGAACTCCACCGTCTGCCCATCGCTGCCACTCGGCGCTGGCTCATTCACCTCCCGAGAGTACTTCCCCGCCATGACACCCACGCCGAGACACAGCGCCGTCACGAAACACTGCAGTCTCATTCTCTCAAAGCAGCTAAACGCCAACAAGAACGACAAAAGAGGCGAAAACTGCAGCTGCACGGCAAGCAAGCGGAATGTTATTGTAGCTCGCTCACGCGCGGTCACGTGTTCACAGAGGGGTGGGCTTTGACTTTAACACTGGCACTCTGGGATATGTAGTTTAATCTTTCTGGTTTCCCGGCGGAGGCAAAACGGATGGAATTCTTCTTTCGACTACAACTTCCATGATGCCGCGGGGCGCGGTTACCAAGCAACGAAGCAGCTTGAACCCTGAGAGCGAATGGCGAGCTTCCACGCGTTTGCGCCGCGGGACACCGCTCACATCTTCACAGGCACAGAGTGCTGGGCTTGTTTATTATGTTGGCTCGAAAAATATATCTTTCATTGCATTTTTAATCATTGTAAGGGAGAAGTACACTATGAAATAGAACTAAATATACAGGTACAAATGCCATGCTACTCTGATAAAAGCACAAATGAGCAATATTTCAAGATAACACTCACCAATAAAGGAGGACATATTTAACGGCTAACATTTATCAAATTAGTAAGGGTAATACTGATTGATTTAGATGCTATTTTATTACCTCTTTTTATTTTACCTCTTATTATTCCTATTAATTTGTTAGCATCACATTTTGTACTCATCTGGACAAATTCTTCCTTCCTTCCTTCCTTCCTTCCTTCCTTCCTTCCTTCCTTTCCTTCGGTACTGCCGGCCGAAGCGCCGGCCGGCAGGCTGGACAGTCCGTCACGGCAGGAAGATAGGCAGGAGGACGGCCCCAGGACTGCATAACAGGCATGGCAGGCGGATCGCTCCGGCAAGGCCATTAGGATCCATGTACGTATTCACCTTCCTATCTCTGCCTGTCCGTCCGTCCTTCCTTGCTTCCTTCCTCCTTCCTGCTTCCTTCCTTCCTTCCTTCCTCCTTCCCTTCCTTCCTTCCGTCTTCCTCCTTCCTTCCGTCCTTCCTTCCCCTTCCTTCCTCCTTCCTTCCTTCCTTCCTTCCTTCCTTCCTTCCTTCCTTCCTTCCTTCCTAACTTGTCTCTGTCAACACCCAGTAAAAGGTGCTGAGTTCCAGGCTTTAATGTCAACTGGTAAAAAGTTGAGTTGTATAATGGTTATCAGAGACGACCAACATCGGTCTACTGCTGATATTTAACAATCATTGCAGATAATGTCCAAAATTACCCGCTGGGATATTCCTTTCCTGCTGTTTTTATCGATCTGACTTTATTTATAGTGTTATTAATCCCAGATGTGAAAAATTTAAAAGAACCAACCCCTATCAGCATCACTGCTGCAGGTTTCATTGGTGAATCCCAATATTCACAAGAAAAGACGAAACTATGCTGTGGAGAGGAGGCGTGCGGTCAAAGATCAACCCACTGTCTGCTGCGCAGTGACTCCCCCGGTTCAAGTTCTTCGATCCGTCCTGGCACCAGTCAAGACCAAAGAGAGGGAGTCTACAGACACGAGGGGCCATCTGTGTGGGGGAGTCGTGGATCATTTAGAACTAGAGGAACCTTCTGCAAACTGAAAGCTAGACGAAGGTGGAAGAGAGATAACAGCCGAGGAGAGCTTATTACAGCTTGCTGTGTAATAAAACACCAGAGACTTCCTTCTCGCCTTATAGACTTTACTCTTCTTTTCTTCACAGTGTATTTTGTGTATTTGATCCCTCCTCATAGGTTTCCTATCTACCCATATACAGGTAAAAGCCAGTAAATTAGAATATTTTGAAAAACTTGATTTATTTTTAGTAATTGCATTCAAAAGGTGTAACTTGTACATTATATTTATTCATTGCACACAGACTGATGCAATCAAATGTTTATTTCATTTAATTTTGATGATTTGAAGTGGCAACAAATGAAAATCCAAAATTCTGTGTGTCACAAAATTAGAATATTACTTAAGGCTAATACAAAAAAGGGATTTTTTAGAAATGTTGGCCAACTGAAAAGTATGAAAATGAAAAATATGAGCATGTACAATACTCAATACTTGGTTGGAGCTCCTTTTGCCTCAATTACTGCATTAATGCGGCGTGGCATGGAGTCGATGAGTTTCTGGCACTGCTCAGGTGTTATGAGAGCGCAGGTTGCTCTGATAGTGGCCTTCAACTCTTCAGCGTTTTTGGGTCTGGCATTCTGCATCTTCCTTTTCACAATACCCCACAGATTTTCTATGGGGCTAAGGTCAGGGGAGTTGGCTGGCCAATTTAGAACAGAAATACCATGGTCCGTAAACCAGGCACGGGTAGATTTTGCGCTGTGTGCAGGCGCCAAGTCCTGTTGGAACCTGAAATCTCCATCTCCATAGAGCAGGTCAGCAGCAGGAAGCATGAAGTGCTCTAAAACTTGCTGGTAGACGGCTGCGTTGACCCTGGATCTCAGGAAACAGAGTGCACCAACACCAGCAGATGACGTGGCACCCCAAACCATCACTGATGGTGGAAACTTTACACTAGACTTCAGGCAACGTGGATCCTGTGCCTCTCCTGTCTTCCTCCAGACTCTGGGACCTCGATTTCCAAAGGAAATGCAAAATTTGCTTTCGTCAGAAAACATGACTTTGGACCACTCAGCAGCAGTCCGGCTCTTTTTTTCCTTAGTCCAGGTGAGACGCTTTTCGCGCTGTTTCTTGGTCAACAGTGGCTTGACACGAGGTATGCGGCAGTTGAAACCCACGTCTTTCAAGCGTCTCTTGGTGGTGGATCTTGAAGCATTGACTCCAGCAGCTGTCCACTCCTTGTGAATCTCCCACACATTTTTGAATGGTTTTTTTTTCACAATCTTGACTAGGGCGCGGTGATCCCTATCGCTTGTACACTTTTTCTGACCACAGTTTCTCCTTCCCTTTGCCTCTCTATTAATGTGTTTGGACACAGAGCTCTGAGAACAGCTAGCCTCTTCAGCAATAACCTTTTGTGTCTTTCCCTCCTTGTGCAATGTGTCGATGGTCGCCTTTTGGACAGCTGTCAATTCGATTCAATTCAATTTAATTTATATAGCGCCAAATCATGAAACATGTCATCTCAAGGCACTTTACAAAATCAAGTTCAATCATATTATACTGTCAAATCTGAAGTCTTCCCCATGTTTGTGTAGGCTTCAGAACTGGACTGAGAGACCATTTAAAGCCCTTTGCAGGTGTTTTGAGTTAATCAGCTGATTAGTTTGTGGCACCAGGTGTCTTCAAAATTTAACCCTTACACAATATTCTAATTTTGTGACACACGGAATTTTGGATTTTCATTTGTTGCCACTTCAAATCATCAAAATTAAATGAAATAAACATTTGAATGCATCAGTCTGTGTGCAATGAATAAATATAATGTACAAGTTACACCTTTTGAATGCAATTACTGAAATAAATCAAGTTTTTCAAAATATTCTAATTTACTGGCTTTTACCTGTATAAGCATAGAGCACAGTTGTTAAGAAAAACATTTGGGGGTTTTAGAGAAGGACATTTTGGAGAATGTTTTGGAATAAATAACCTTTCACACCTTTTCATTATTTCAATCCTTTTATTTTTGTAGTGTGCCCCCTGATTTTGTATCTGTTTGTCTGTTTTTAAAACAAATCTTCCTTTTTTGAGCAGTTTTTTTTATACACAAAAAAACCCTACCCTCTGGGAGTTTTCTTTTCTATTTGCTGTTTATTAAAATATACATTTCTGGTTCCAGATTGAATAGACAATATAAGACACTGGCTGAGGTTTTGAGGTACATTGGCTCTGGAGTCACAGCGTAGGTCTTCATAGGGGACAAAATGGGCAAAATCTGTGAAAATGTCATTTTCATCAGGATATTGTCTGGGAATTCTGGGAATAAACGACACAGACGTCCCCTTGCTAGTGTAATAGTACTCTGAATCTGATCTAAAGGGTTCCCCATCCCCCTCACACACTTGTATTTTGTCTTTTTTTCAAGGGTCTAAGCCTTAGAATAGATTTTTGTTCAATAGAAAAAATCCAACCCAGTCTAGTAAATTGGTTGTGATTGTGATTATTGCCTAGCTAGTGTATGTGAAATCTCTAGAGTAGGATAAGTGGGTGTCTGATAGGCCTTTCAGATGATCAACCATAGCGCTCACTGGGTAAATTTGGCACTGAGGAACGGCCTTGGGTCAAATGTGGTCACAGACAACAAGTTGATTTAACAGTTTGAAAAAAAAAAACCTTTTCATGTTCACAATTATTTTTGACATTCTAAATGATCTAAAAATATCTATTGACATTACTGCTGTCAAAGTTTTCTTCTAACTGCTGATCAGCTTTTTGCATGTTTACACTGGTGATTTAACTTTGATGATGATCTCCAAGTCTTTTATATTGGAGGGCCTTTTTACCATCACCGTAGCCTTTAACTCTATCTACAGATTCCCTATGAGGATTAAATCAGGACTCTGGTTGGACCGCTGCAGAATGTTATTATTGCTTCTTGTAAGAAAAATCAAGTTAGTGGAATTAAAAGATGACTTCAAACAGAAATTTACCAGCGTTTTTATTTTTTTTTTGCCGTATTTGTAAAAACTCATAATTGGGAAGACTGTGAAAAAGGAACAAAATAACACAAAACACCTGTCTAAATACACAGATTTAAATCACGGTACCCTCGTCTACTTGAATTAAACGTCAGTAAAAAGAAACCGTTATTAGTTTTAGTTTATTATTATTTTTTTTTGTTATCTGAATGTTGTTCCAAACAATGGGGCTGCCACACTGTCACACAAACTCTGTTTTAAGAGACACGTATAAACATATATCATGTTATTGCTGGATTTTGGTGATCAAGAGGCATCTTTCACTAAACAAGGTTTAAATTTTTAAAAAGTAACACTAAAATCCTCAAATCTGTTTGAGATAGATACCGGTGCTATGTGATTAGACTTTCTTATATTTGTTAAAAGTTATTTATTTTTCAATCAGACAAAAAGTCTCAAAGGACCTTCAGCACATGGTTTTCGGTCACTTTTCCCCAATTTCTTCCATCTTATAGATTGATGTAATTTTAAATTGCATTGACTGGTTTTCCGTATGTATTATGAGCAATCTCGTCTTTAAATTTTCATCTTGCTCCATTAAAAAAACAAACAAAGATGAGCTATGATGAAGAAACGCTCAGCCATCATAAATCTTGGAAGGCTACATGGATTAGATAATGCAATACACTCACTTATGATTGATACCATTCATTTCTCATCTGAGACAACCTGAGTAATTAAATTTACTGAGACACAAAATGAAAGAAATTCTCCTTTAACTGGTCATCTTCACAGAGTTGTTTATACAGCACTCATGGCAATACACCACAATATTCAAGCCAAACTCAGTTAAACCTGATATTAAACTGGAGAAATGAAGGTAAGGAAGACAGACAGGCAGAGAGAAAGATGTTATATTGTTCTCCTCTGCCCCGATGAAATTGTTTTATAACTGTAATACCAATAAATCTGTTTCAGCTCAAGCAGAATCGAGCTGAAGTGTGTGCGAGGAAGAGCAAAGTAGACGGTGATTAATGGATCTGTGGGAGAGTATGATGCAGCAATTCACTTAAATCACTTAACAAAGGACCAAAACAAATCACATCATCTTTCTAGGTGATCTTAGAGCCACCATTTATCACAAAACTCTTTCTGGAGATCTACTGGAAGGCAAAAATCTCACGACTATTGTTGAAAAGAATGTGACCTTAACATGGGCTGATTAAGGACAAAACTGTGACTATCTGGTTTTACCAGAGAGAAGACTGGAAAATTCACAGCTTGGTGAAAAGGAGGAGCAAAGACAAACAGCAGCCATGGCCAGGAAATGTTAAAAGGTGCTTGTATTAGGAAAAGAGTTTCACTGTGTTCCCTTTTCCTTTTTATCACCAACTTTTAATAGCGTTGTTCAATTGAAAGCGTAAACAGCTCCAGATGCTATCTCAGCTTTCTTGATCTCTCCAACCCCACGTCCATTCCGAGCAGCCTCCGTTTTTGTTCCCTCTCTGTTTACTGCTTCTTCGTGAAAGCAGGTTTCGACTTTAATGAGCAACAGCGTCGTCCAGAGATCTGCAGCTGATGGAGCCGTGCTTAATGAATGGTGTCTGTCTGCCTACGAGGACAGCAGGCGAGCACGAAAGGTCAAAGACAAGACGGTGTCAAAGACTTTGGTCAGAAAACTGTGGCGTCTCTCTCTCTCTCTCTCTCTCTTTTATTAATCACCTGTTCACTTATGTTCGTTGCGAAATAAATTGCAATCTGACAGCAGCTAGGTAAAAGATATTGTTATGTTCTTTAAAATCAAATTATTAAATTTGACTGCAGGATCCTTCACATGTATACACAGCCCTGGAAAATATATTTAAGACAAAGTAATATTTCATTGCGGCAGAATCATAACGTTACATTTTAGTCCAGTACTTATTTAAGTACATTTAGTCATTGAAGAAAAAAAAAAACACACTGAAAAAAGGTTGGAAAAACACATCGATCACAAACATTGATCATTCCACTTTGTATCTCTCATGCCTCTTTACATTCAGCTCAACCCACAGGTTTTCTGTAGTGTTTAGGTCTGTAATGGTCTTTTAAGGGTTCATGCTGTGTCTGGTGAACCAGTTCTCTGTTCTTTGGCCATATATTTTGAATTGTTGCCTTGCTAAATGACCTAATTTTGATCACATTCAGTTTAGTGTCAGATTTTCATTTAAGATGTCCTGGTATTTAAAAAACTATGCATTGCAACAAGGTTGTGAAGTGGGATAACTTCTTTCCTGTCGATAAATTATTTATCTTATTGGTGCGTAGCCACGTTATTTGCCTTTTTTTAAAATTTGTTCGTCAGTAGCTCACTCTGGTTGCATACAAAGCTTTTATGAAAGATTATCATGTCCTGCTGGCGTATTTGTTATTATTTTGTTTTTGCTCAGTTTGTTAGTAAATGTAGCCTTTCATGTTTATTTTTAATAACAGAGGAAGTGCAACATTGCACATACACAGCAGGGGATAAAACAAGGATGCGGCTAATGGCTATTAGCGTCTCCCGGCGAAACAATGAAGAATGGTCGAAGATACAATGAAAAAAAGACACCAAAAAAAAAAGATTCCAAGAGAGAAAAGACTGGAATGTCTCTAGGAATACGGTATGAATGCTGGTGGTGTTTACTGAAGCGGACGCTAAACCTGCTGAGGCTCAGATGTGACCGCAGAGTTGATTGATGTGAGTAAATGATATGAGGCTCTTAAATTTGCTGTAAATCGGTTTATGTAATTAATAACGGTTGGTATTCGATCACGCTGAGCTTCTGCTTTACTGCAAGGCATTGCAGAGGGTCAGGCTCAGTCAATTGATTTATAAATTAAGCAAACTGGCATTATGATAGTTCTGCGATACTGCCACTAGATGGCGCCGTGTCTGTCTATATGTGATCATCGCGCCTGCCGCTGGATTCTTACCTAGCCTCAAAAAGAACACTATCAAGATGGAGGCTTAGTGTATATAGCTTTATTTTACCATGATCAAATGGATTTTGGTCTTTTTTTTTTAAATAAGCATATAATATGGCTATAGACCGTTAATAAAAATCTTCAAATAAAGATCATCTGAGGGTTAGATAACTAATACAGGGACATGAATCACTACATCCATCTGATGATTATAGATGTTAATGTTTTAATTAGTTACTCCTTCGGGCCATTGGAAGAGAAACAAGCCCACAGCATCACAGTTCAATTCTTTTGCAATTATAATTTTACATTTTTTATTTTCGCACATCTTTTCCAGTTGTCCCAATAAATGTGGGGGGTGCCATAGTCGTTGCCACTGGTACTTGGCTAACCTTAGAGTTGTTATTTTTAAAAGAATTCTCTGTGAGGACTGACACCCTTACCATTGAATTGGTAGATGGTCCAAAGCACACAGAGATAAGTGGGAATTAAAGAAAGTCAAAGTGTTCGGTATTGTGTAGAGAAAGAAAGAAAGAAAGAAAGAAAGAAAGAAAGAAAGAAAGAAAGAAAGAAAGAAAGAAAGAAAGAAAGAAAGAAAGTTTCCTCAGCAGGACTTGTTGGCCTGTGGGTGTTCGGAAACTAATGATGAAATAAAGGATATATTGAATCACTGACCACGAACAAACAGTCATTAAGAGCAAGTGATTGCAACACACCTGCTTTGATTATCTTCTTATCATTGAAACAGCGGGGAATAACAAAAGCCGACATCACATTAACTTGCAATTGAGCTCGACTCAATTTCACTTCTCCTTGAGAGAACTGATAGAAATCTTTCAGAAGCGATTTCATGGTACATAGGAGAACAAATAAGTTCCTGCAAATCTACTATTATCAGGCTGCTAACATTTCTGAGGCATTATACCATTAAATTATTTCTCTGTAAATTTCTCAGGTGGGATTTTATTTTTCATTTTACTTCTAACAGGTGTTGGCTTGAAATCCTGACGCAAAATATACATTTGTGAGAAGGCAATGCAGTGGTAGAGTTGGCACCTCATTGTCATCATTTCAGATTTAGGAGCAAAGTGCAGACGGACGCTCGGGAGCAGCCTGATGAGTGCAAGGCTTTAATAAACAACAACCTTACAGGATAAGGAGAACAAAGCATGGCGCATGGAAACCAGCCATGAGGCCAAGAAGCAAATAAAAGAACGCAAAACAAACAGAAACAATTTGGGCTTAAATTGCAGTGGAACACAGGTGCAGGCTAATGGCTAAATTATGATATGCAGGTGAAACGGATCTACTTAATTAGCAAGGTGGCTCAGACTGAGGGAGGATAATTATCTGGGGCAGACAGGGAGAAAAACTGGAATAAACTATAGAGCATATCTGAATGTACAGAATCAATCAATAAATAAATAACTAAACAATGGAATAAACTAGAATGGCAACACTAAGGAATAGCAAAATAAGGAAACAGAGGCCTGAAATGAAACTCAAAAAACACCTAACACCATCAGATCATGACACTCATATGGAGAGGATATAGGTCCTCAATTCAGCCGTCCAAGGTTCGATTCCTGAAGTTTGATCCCCGACCTCCGGACCTTTACTGCAGATCATCCTCCGCATTCCTCCTGCCTGCATCTTGTCTAATTAGTGTTAATAAAGGCCATCGGTGCCAGGAGTTCTTACTTTTTTTTTGTTATAACAACAACGGCAAGATGTTTCCCACAGACATAACAAGAGATCACAATTTAGTTCGCTACAATAGTATCATTTTGTAAATAAGGCATTTTCTAGTAGAGAATGGATATCCATGACCTGCAACTAATTTGATAATAATGTGTCCTTACGTTTCAATCCATGCTAAAGTATTCACACCCCTTAAAGTTTTCTGTATTTTTTCACATATGTTACAACCACAAACTTGAACGTGGTAGACATAAATTAGTGCATGATTTTGAAGAGTAAGGAAAAATGGGTTTTCAAAATTCTTTACAAATCGAAATATTAAAAGTGTGCTTTGCTTTTGTATCTTGTTTAGTCTGCTTGTAAGTGAACAAGTGTCAAGTCTTCCACAGCCTCTTAAAGGTTTATCCTCTGTAAATCCTGTGTTTAGCTTCGTCCAGCTTCCCGTGAGCACTTATGGATTTCCCGGCTTTCCTGAAGAAAAGTACTATTACTGTTATGCACAGCATGCTGCTGCCTGCGCCATATTTAATGTGACGGTGATCTGCTCAAAATAGTGCAAAATATTACGTTCCTACCTGACATGTTGGCCAACAAGTTACATTTTGGTCTTATCTGACCAGAGCACCTTCTTCGTTATGTTTAATGTGTGCCTTACTTGGCTTGTGGCAAAGTGGAAACATAATTTCTTATGGTTTTGTTTTAAGAATGGACCTACAAGCTTATTAAACAAAAGCGCTATTTTTTTACTGTGATGAAATTACACATAAGTGGACACTAGTCACTAAATTAAAGTCTTCTAAAGGCAATTGGTTGCAATAGATTTTATTTAGGGGTGTCACAGTAAAGGGGGCTGAATAGAAAACATATGCCACAGTTTTGAAATTATAATGTAATTTCATGATATTAAAAAAACTTTTCCTTTTCATTCCACTTCACATTAACCATCTGCTTTAGATTGGATTATCCCATGAACTTCCCATAGAATACATTCAAATCTGTGTTTGTAATTTGACAAAATGTTGAGAAGTTCAAGGGATATAAATACTTGTGCAACGCCTGGTCCAGTATGTAGTTAAATCAAAGGGAAATCATAACTTTTACTCACTGCAGCAAACACAATGTTCCGACTGCAGTTGTACTTCAAACAGCTGCTTTCTTAAAAGGCTTTTAGGACAGTGTTAGGGCACAGTAATTATGATAGGAACAAAGACGAAAACAAAGTAATGTCATTACAGAGCATGGTTATATCAAGGGAAATTACATTGTATGGCCATTTTGTCCCAATGGTCAATTGCAGCAGGACAAAACCAAGCAAACAAACAGAGCCGTTAGAGTTTTTCCCTGAAGGAATGGCCAATTATTCCCTCTTCTCTGACCTGTATCTTCTCTCATTAGACAGTGACTGAGCAGAAGGTTTTGCAGGGAGTGGAAACGATGGGAGGAGGGTGAAATTTAACCAAGCTTAGTCACCTACTGGTTAAGGAGACCTCTGTATAAGTAAGGACTGCAATACAAACAATAAAAGTGTCTTTGTTGGACAAGTGATAAGCTTTTAATGTTATTGAGTGCATCGAGGTTGCAACGTTGTAATGTCTGAATCTCTTTCGCGTAACATGTCTAGAATTGTTAATGTTTCAATGGTAATCCTTGATTGTATTATTTAAAAATGCAGCAAACAAAACCGTTAAATAAGGACAGTTTAACTACTTTTTTTTCTGTGCCAGGCCCTGCAACAGTGCTCTACCACTGTCACCTATAGTGTCTTTGAAAATACAAACAATGTTCTATAGTTTTTTTTTTTACGATGTCACAAAGAGTTTATTTGATTTAATCTAAACAATGCCTCCTATGTAAAGATAAGGAGACGGTGGTTTATTCAGAGCCAGGAAAATGGTGAAGCCTGTTGGCTGCAGATACATGTATGGACTTAAAGGGACAAACAAATATATTAAGCAATTTGGGGTTAATAAAAGAGAACACTTGCTTAATCCTCTTCCACAAACGGTTGTGCCATGCCACAACGACAGCCTCCTCTGCTAACTACACAGAAACACCATCAGGAGTATAATGACGTATCATTACACATGAGATGCTGGTTGACACATACTCTACACACACCACTGATCCTATTCCAAACACTTTGCCGTACTATTTAAAAGTACTAAATTTTAAGTAGTACTTAAAATATATGTGATGATTGACCAGAGTGAATTGCACAGAGACCTGTGTCATATTTTTTTTACTTACTCTCATGTCCTATTATCCTTAATGTTGTCATTTTCATCTGCACCTGGTTGATAGCAGGATAACAATTAATTGTTTCATGCAGAGTAACTGTACATAGATTCGGAACTAGGCCTGGGAGATAAACCTAAAATTTACAGACAATGACACTTATGACAATAACCAACATCATTTTCCCCACATTGCTATTTTTGGAGTTAAAGTAAAGAAAAATTGCTTTTCTCTTTTTTGGCTGTGCATAGATAGTCTGTAGTCATGTCCTTTTTTGATGCTGTACTACATTTACAGTATGTAGTCACATGACTCCACCCCATCCTGTCCTGAAAAAAGAAGAGAAGAGAAACGATGAGGTTAAGAAAATGGAGGAAATTGAATTTTCTTCTAATTTTTTTCCTGCCTGCACATCAGATCGATCTCTCTGGGCTCATTTGATCGGCTCCATCTTAGTGGAAGTGGGGGGCAGTTGGATGTGTCCTGTAGGGCGGGGTGGCTGATTTAAGGGGTGGAGAGGGGGTGGTACCTGGGTTTTGGGGTAGGGTTAGGGTTAGGAGGGCAGGGTGTGGGGGAATTGGCCTCTCAGGGTTTGTGGGGTGGGCTCTGGCTGGTTGGCCCGTTCGGTTCATGTTGGTCACATCTCCAGTTGGATGGGCCCGTTGGTCATCTGGAGCCATGGCTGGATTTGTTCTGCCATTTTTGGCTGCTGGCAGAGCCCACGGGCGTGACTCTGCAGCTCCCGGGGGCTTCGGCGTTGTGGCTGTTGAGGGGCGGGGTTCCTGGGGCTTCTTCCCTGGGATGGGGGAGGCAGCTTTTCCAGCTTTGCCGGTGTTCACTTCGGGGATCTGGGGTTCTGGTTCCCCTGGCGTCTGCCTCAGTACTCTGGGGGGCGGGTCTTTGGCTCCTCACAACCACTATTGAGCATTCTTCTTATGGAAAAACACCTACAGGTGCTTGGATTCAGGTACTTACAGATTCACTTCTATACAGAAAACCCTTATTATTATCTTTAGCTGTCACTTTACACATTTCGTTTTAAATATTACTGTATATTCTTCAGTGATTGTATCAAGGTGTTGGTTGTTTATATTGTTGTATTGTATTCTTTACTTTATCGGTTGGTTTTGCTGTTCTTTTTATATCTCTTTGCAGGTGCAGAAGCAGACTCAGAGGATGTTAAATTGTTCTTTCCATTTCCTCTCCTCTTTCTCTTTCACCTTTTCTCCCTTTTAGCATTTTGTCTCATCTGTTTCTCTCCTTTTTTTACCTTCTACCTTCCCGTTTCTGTGTCCATTGAACATGAAATAGTTGCAGCATAAAATCTAATAAAGCTTCTTGCATATATAAATCAAGCGGAGCACTATGGCAAAAGCAGTAAGGCTCCACTTGTGAAAGTAAAATCTGTTAGACTATTTTTTGCATTAAGACAACAATTCTTATTACTACATTCCCAGACAGGACACTAGAAAAAAATCAAGGAAATTTCAAATGTTGAATCTGTGGCAGCGGTAGAGTTGGTCGAGGAGGAAGAGGAGCAGCTGATAAGCACGTTGCAGCAACTCCGTTAAAAAAAATAAAATAAATGTTCGAACTGCATTTGATTAACCGTGATTTAAAATATCTAACACTCTGACAGATAAACCCTGAACTGGATAATTCTAATCAGAACAGAAATTGTCTGTTTCACAGTTTGAGATGATAGAAACCCTAACACTATATGTAAAATAAAATTGGAACATTTTCAATACTTTTTTGATATTAGGACCACCAAGCTTAAACACTGCAATATATGGACTAGTGAAAACCTGAAGAGGATTATTTGTCACGGATTAGAGGCTTAAAAATACAAATTGTAATATATGAA
Source organism: Fundulus heteroclitus (assembly GCF_011125445.2). Classification (NCBI taxonomy): domain Eukaryota; kingdom Metazoa; phylum Chordata; class Actinopteri; order Cyprinodontiformes; family Fundulidae; genus Fundulus; species Fundulus heteroclitus. The sequence continues at coordinate 21,995,121 of NC_046365.1, read as the reverse complement.
AGCATAATTTACTGAAAACAAAGAAAATATAGGATTTGTTTAGGCCAAAAAGTGTTTTTGTGGACTTTTTTGTTTATCGTCTCATCTTGGGAGCTGGATATACTATTACATACATAATTGTCCTGACAGAAGGCCAATTATCTATTCTATGTCTGCTCAGTTCAGCCCATAATTTGTCCAAACTTACATGGCGCATCAAAATACATCCGGTCCTGATGTTTTGCCTTAAACCCCACAGCTGGATCGTTGTGGAGAGCATCTGTTGTTGCAGATCGAATCCCTGAGCCACAAAGCAAGGCTAAAGTTTCAGAAGTTGACCTTCATGGCACTCTCAATCCCTTAATTGGTGGCTTAGAGGTGTAACAGTGGCCATAAGGCACTTTAGTCCAACCTTGAAATGTTTTTGGAAAGAAACTTATTAAAATCACAAACGGAGGCAAATATCTGAAATATCAAAGATCCTATCAAAATTGGGTCTTTTGTTTCCTTTTTTGCAGCATTTATTTATTTATTTTACACAGAAATAAGGTATCCTTCTGAAAGTGCAGAATAGAAGAAAAGCTTATTTACTGATAAAAAAAAATGTTTACATCAAAAGTTCATATTAAAAAGTAAAACTTGTAGAGTGAATTGACATTGATTAATTCCTGGAAGATAGACCTAGTTGTGTCCAATGATCTGCCAGTTAAATGTCACACTGCAGCCTGCTGTGAGTTTCTTCTCTTTCATTAAACCTAATGAGATCCTGGTGAGACAAGTTGCGCTCTGTGCTGTAACCCTGGAAAGGTGTGTGGATGTTATGCAGAGAGAAATACAAAGAAATGATCCACCTGAGTTTTTTTTTTTCTGTTATAGAAGAGTGATTAGTGATCTGGACTTTTTAATTGTCATTCATGAATCAAACAACAGGTTGAGGTGCTAACTTTAACTTGTGTGTATGCTTTTCCCTGACTTTAATTTGGTTACCTTAAGCTATATGAGAGAACGCAAGTGCCCATGTCAATCGGACCACCCACTGGTCCTATTGCTCGGTCAGCTGACAAATGCAAAGAGCAGGTCATTTCTGATAGATGCTGCTGCAGGAAACCACTGTGATAAATTACAGCGAGTGACATTTACTTTCTACTTTCCTCTCCTTCATTGATTCTGCAGAGAGTCTTAAGAGACTCTTAATAGTTATTATGTTTCAAAAGAAGCCATGTAATATATTCAGCACTGTGTGAAAAATAAAAAAAACTAAATGTCTGGAGGTTGCTTTATGCTCCGTGCTATGCTGAGTTTACATGTAAAAACATTCTAAATTTGAGTAACAGATACAGAACATGTTCAGTATGTCACACTAAAGTCCTCTTTTAGTGTAAACTGTGCTTTGGTTCGTTAAGATTAAGATTCCCTTCTCTGCAACAAACAGTCTAGATGGGTGTGACGAGAAACAAAAGATGAATATGTGCATTAATACCTCATGCTTTTTGCAAAGTCTGGTGAAAGATCTGTGATACTGAGCCTGCTCCTTTTCCAAAGACCCTGGAAATATTTTTTCCCCAGAAAAAGAAAACCATGGCTGTTTTTAATCGTTTACGAGGGATAGCAACAGAAAGGACCACATGACCTTCTGTTCTCGCGAGTGCCGTTTCCGTAGCCGAGGCCATAGCTGGGCCGGGCTGACCGCACTGAATCAGGACCATAACCCACATCGTGATCAGTGTGAGCCCAACGTTATGCTGAATATTTCCAAAACATTGCAGCCATGCTTACGTTTTCACCAAACTTTGTTTGCGACAGTGGGGAGGTAATGTAAGAATGTTGTTTAGCTAACGCATCATATCTGCCAATGGTGTTAAAGTGAAAGGCAGATACACAATAGTGTCAGGGGTATATAAGAGCAATCTCAATGGCAATAATAAGTGGGATAAAGAATTTACAGCCCATGAACCAATAACCTAGGATAGTCAACATTACTTGGAAAAAGCCTTTAAAGGATCAATAAGCAAAATTTAATTACTAGGTGGGGCTTAACTAGCCTCGTGAGACCATCCTGATCTCGCGAGCTTTCAAGGTTTCACTCGCAGATCAGTCTGGCTACTTTCCGTTAAAGAAAATTTGGAGCCGTTCACCAAACGAACGTCCAATCAGCGTTGGCTTTGAGGCGGGTTGAGGTGTGACGCAACGAGAAGCGCGACAGTTCAGTCTAAAGAACATGGCCGCTTCAGCCGATGAAACTAGCGTTAGCGTGGCTATCGAGCAAGTTTTATCGGAATTACAGAGTATTTCTTCACTGAAAGAAGAGCAAAACACTGCTCTGGAGGCTTTTCTCAGAGGAAAAGATGTTTTTGCTCTTCTCCCGACTGATTTCGGCAAGAGCTTGTGGTTGTGATTTCGTCGTCGCTGTTAGTACGTCATATGCTTCGTTGATCTGATTCGTTTATTTGGCCCGTCTATCACCAACATAGGCCAATCAGCTAACCAGTATTTTCACCCCTTCCCAAAATTACTTCAACGGAAGGTTTCCAGATGGATATGCGGAGCAAATCCATCTGGCGGAGTCAGGTTAGGGCTTAACCACTCTGTAGACCAAAACAAGATGCGTGACAAGCCACGCCTCTCTCTACCTCCGCTGCAGCTGCAACTCGGCAACCCCCCTTTCCACTCCCCTTCTCACCTGTCACTTTGTTTGCACATATTTGCAATGGATACACACACAGCAAAACAGCATCACCTTTCAGAGGAACATGTCCAGTGAAGAAGTAAGTAACTCATAACTTTTTCATGCTGTTAGTAAGAGAACGTTTTAATCCGCTGGACGTGCTCTCCGCCATTTTTCCTCCAGCGCTACACTTCCCTGATGGCGGCGTTTTATGGGCAGGGAGGGGCTACGCCCTGAGTGGCAGCCATTTACACGGACATACATGCACGGCTGGGCCGGCTTTGTAAACAAGGCACTGGAGAACAACATAGAGAGATGGTGTGTGATGTCATATCATATATAAAAAGATACCTTTAGTTCTTCACATCGCTATTTTTTCTGTTCTTTCTTTCTAAAATAATGAAATTTCAACTAAATTTCGGTTGGTTTTTGGAGGGGTCAGTTTATGTTAATGCAATCAGTGAAAGATGAATTAATTTCAATACTTTTTACATGCGCATTTATCAGGGGAGTCCAGAATTACGAGGGGTACCGTAATAGTCTAAGAGCAATACTTCAGTTAGAGGAAAAGTTTCTTCCAACAACACCCAGAAACAAAATGTCCTTTTTACAACCTTAACATTCCTCCCTATTTAGCTTTCTTTTAGCAAGGAGGGCGCGTGTCAGATGTCTCTTTTCTTCTTTTAGCTTGAATCTTTTCTTAATCTCTTCCTTTGGAGAGACGTTTCACTGCTCAGTGGTGAAGAGTGATCACCAAGCAGATGCTTTGTCCCTCGGTTGTGGCAGGTAACAATCTCCCCACCCACACAATAGAAATGGTTTCCATGGTATGCTAAGAACATACGCACACGCATTTAGCTGAAACTTATTGTAACCCTTTAAAGGGAAGGAAATAATGACGTCTATTCTAGTACCTATTGCGACTCCTTTGTCCTGTTGTTCTGTCCTGTTAAGAATGAAGACCCTTCATCGTCAGCCCTCCTTTGGGATTTTATTTATATGCTTAACTTTCTTGAGAGATTAGGATATTTTTCTCTGATTAAACCATCTGCTATCTTCACTGGGGCTGTTTGTGTAAAATGAAGACAAAAAGATGCATTAAACTTTTGTTAAATGCTATGGGTCTGTTGACCTTTTCCTTCCCACTTCCCTGAGTCCATGCTTCATTCGATTCAATAAGGCACGTTAATTTTCAAAGCAGCTCTTGGTTTAGAGATTTATTTCCTGGGGGTGCTGGAGGAGTAACACAGCTGGAAAGAGACGAGCAGCGGTGACATAAAAAAGGAAAGAAACAAACAAAAAACAGGTGGCTAAAATAACATGCTCCCTTCAGTGGCTCATTACGTAGGCTGGAATGGAAAATTATAATAATTTGTAGACTTACATGCTCCTGGATTCAGAAGGTGCAGAAGGCTAAGCGCCTTGTGCGATTTGGTTTATAAAAAATACTGAGATAGCCGCTGATCAGAGCCAGATGTCTTCACTGCTGTGGGTTGAAGGTTGGATTCAGGGTTGACACTAGATAGCAAACAGGAACAGACAAAAACAGCATGACTCTAACCTCAAAGGAGCATCTTTGTCCAAAAAAATAAAAAAATCTATTATCTGATTCCTGGTGGGCAGCATGTACAGGCCTGGTAGTGAAACCCTAGTTTCTTCTGTTATATCATTGGTTCTGGCTGCTTGTGTTGGACTGAAAGCTAAACAGACTCTCCCAGAGAGTTGGGATTCATATGAGGTTATCTTGTTGTGGGGAAAACAAACTTCAGAACAACAGTAGAAATAATAAAGACCCTTTCTTTTCCACATAAACAAAAACAAATGAATTAACGCTAACGCAGGAGGATAGGTGGGTGGGGGGGATTTGTTTGCAAGTTTGATCCTCCGATTCTCTGTGTCACTTTCATTTTTTTTTAATTTAAATAAAAAGCAAATCTGTTGAGAGATCTCCGTGATGCATTGACTTTTCCCCCACTTCTTTAGATTTAAATAACATAAACACATCCTCCACTTGGAGTCTAACTCTACAAACAAAATCATGAAACAATTGAAAATAGTGAGAAATGTTGGCACAAGTGCTCTGAATAATCTTGCCTAAAACCTTCTTCTGTACCTGCAATAGTTATGAGAACAGACATTTTGCAGCAAAGCATATATTTGGGGAAAAAATCAATAAACAGGAAAGCTTTTTTCCCCCCTAACATCATTGACTTGCAGCAAGAAGGTCCTGAGTTTAAATCCCGGCCAGGGTCTTTCTGCTACCTTTCACAATACAAGAATATCTAGGTTAGGTAAATAAGATTCCCGGCAGGTGAGAGTTTTCAACCTTCGTAAAGGACTTTGTGCTACACTGCAAATAATTTGGTTCTTACCAAGATAAAAAAAAACAAAACAATAACTTAGCTTTAGAAGTGTTAGATAACTTATCTTGTTTTAAGAGTAATTTTTTTTATTTTAAGAGTTCAACTTTACACGATAACCTTAAATCAAGAAATCTCCTCCTATGAAATAATCTTGCTGCCTGGACAGATATTTTCACTTGTTTTGAGTACATTTTCCCTTAGATTTAGCATTTTTTATCTTGGATTTTAGACACCCTCTTTTGCAGTATACGTTTGATTGTATAAAAATGTACCTACATGAAAGGTTTGTTTAGAGTAACTATGTGTTACTACATAGTTACTATATCTGTCCAGGGTGTGCTCCGCCTCTCGCCAATGATCTCTGAAAATTTAAATTAACCAGAACAAAATGGCCCATAAAAGTAGTGTATAAAAAGCAAATTAGTATCTAAAGCTAAGGACTTTTTATGTTGTATAAAGGTATAGTAGAAACATTTAAACTTTCCCCTTGATCTAATCCATCTCATGGCAGCTGGACCTTCTTATACATCTCTTTCCAATCGTACACAAGTCCTTTTCTCATTTTCTGTCTTTCATTCATTTTCTCCTTGTCTGAGGGGCATTCACAGTCACCCTGACTCCACTTTCAAGTGTCTCACAAGTGCAGACATAGATATCCTCTGGCAGACTGCTCTGTCAGGAGAGCGCCGAACCAAGTCACAAAGCCCAGAAGGTCCCATTCTGCAATAATGTTTCCATATGATTAATGTTAATTTTGTATTTGTGTGGGGTTTATGTTAATCGGGCATACATCTCTGCATAAATACACGGAGAACATTTCCATAGGCTTCACTCCTCTCACATTCTTAACTGAACGACAGCACAGTAATGAAATTACCTTAAGAAAGTGCTGTTGATTATTATTTCATAGAAATTGAACATATTTAAAAATGAAAGGTACATTATGCCATATAAAAATGAAACTCAGGAACATACAGCCTAATTTCACATGAGTTTTAATTAACTGATGTGCTGATATTCTTTAGTAATGCTTTCCACACTTTAATAATTAATATAATATATTTGCTTGTTAATATTTATTAAAAATTCCCCTGAAGTAAATACTACTATTTGTTGTGATTTTTTTATGATTTCTATTTCTTTAAAAATCATAATAAGAAACAAATATCACTAATTAAGGCCAAGTCAAACATGGATAATTATCGCAATGAAAAGAAAAAAAAGATTAAAATTTTTGCTGCTTGAAGCGCCTGTGAAATGTTTTTTCTATTAATACAGTCAGCAAGTTATTGATTCAGTGTTTAGAGCAGCACTAAACACTTTAATTAACCCTTTGGTTGGTTTTTGTTTTAGGTAGCTTTTTTCCAGATAAATAAACACCAATCCAGGTAAAAATTAAATGTCGCCTTTTCGACTGCACATTCACCGTCTTTTAGGTTTTTGTGACCGCAAAATCCTCAGGTATTGCGATAAAACCATGGATCCCATTTGGTACGACATTTCAGTGTATTTACCCAAAATAGTGCATGTGAATGAATTCAGAGCGTGCCCTTGGAATCTGAAAGGAGGAGAATACAGAATGAAAGCCCCCGGGGCTCCAGACAGACTGCCTAGTTCAAGATAAACAAAAGAGGGGAGCCGTGAAGAGTTTCTCTGGAGAGTCTGTCACGGAGATTTAAGGACAGTGACACCAAAGGAGGCATGAAATGTAAAAAAAAAAAAATCAAAGGAGTAAAATTTTACACATCAATGCAACATGCAATTGAAACCAGATATATACTTACACTCTATAAATAGATTTTAAACCCCTTTTCTTACACTCTGACAGTAAATCAGACTAAATTGGGCATGTTTTAGGTCTTTAAGGAAAGTATTTGGTGAAAGTTCCCTTTAAACTGCATGAGATTTTGTGTTTTTTTCCACAAGCTACTCAGAATAGTTTTCTTGAAATTTGGCCTTTGACCGCTTTGTAATCCAGTTAATCCAATGATGCATTTATAAAGTTGGTTGATCTTCTCTTTGCTCTGACTGCAGCACGCAGGTTTCAATACAAGCAAAGGCAGAGAGGGAAGTTTACAGCAACCGTGGTGGAATCAGTCCTAGGCTGGACAGTGGACATTCCTGCTTCTGCCTCCTGTTCGAGCCGATACAGGGAGGATGATATGGGCTGCCGCTTTTTGTCTGCTGGGTGACTGTTGTGGATATCCAACATCCAACCAAATACTAACTTTGCCACGGTCTCACACCAGCCCCTTCCCGCCTGCCTCAAGACGCTAACGGCAGAACAATTGGTTGCTTTCACGTAAATTTAAATGTAAATTTTAAAAAGTTGCTAGATTTGTTTCTAGTTGCTTTTTTGAAGAACAAAAGTTGCTAGATGGTTTAAAAAGTGCAACAGTGCTCGCTATGGAGGCACAAGACGGAGGGAGTTGTGTTTTTTTTTTAAGACGGAGCTGCTTTTATACCCCAAAGTGGCAGAGCTACCGACGTCACTCTCTCCAAAATACATCACATCAACCGAAACCAATGTTAATTCGAAAGTTAATGCAATGCCCCCGTTTAACCCTAGGAGGGCGCCACAATGATGACTTTAGACACAAAAGCAGGACTTCAACAAATATGCACTAATTTTTTCAAAAATAATGACCAGGATATGTAGACTATAAGACAACCATGTCAACAGTTTATTGGCAAAAAAAAGGAATGTTGATTTGGGGGTGAGTTACCCTTTAACTTCCAGGCTGATGTCTTAAGCAGTTGTTTTAATATTTCCACATAATGCTCTTTCTTTGTGATGCTACCTTTGTAACGTGCATCAGTCCCTCCTGAAGCATAACAACCTCATGATGCTGCCACCACCGTACTTCACACTGGGATTAGTCCCTGTTTTTCCTCCACATTTAGCGATGTAAAAAAAATAAACATTTCAAATTTTTCTGGAATTTAGCAAATAGAAATAATTTCAATATTTTAACTGGGCTAAATCAGGATGATTTAAGTTTCATTTGATTTCTTACCGTTAAAAAAAGGTTATGTTTCTTTTTGCATAGTGCATTCCAGCGTGTATGTAAACATCTGGTTGCATACCGTTGAAACCAGATGTTTGATTCAGGAAGCACCCTGCACAGATTGAGGCTGCCAGTCCACGGCACAGCCAACACAAGCGTGAAATAAAGCATCATGCATGCTCCAACTCACAGAGGAAGATGTTGGTTATAACAGGAGGACGAAAGAAAGCACGACCTTAAAAGAGAAAGGCATGGCACTTGGGTAATGCACACAACTGTGCATTACCCAACTCGGACTGGAGTTCGATTCTGATCTGAGGTCCTTTGCCACATGTCCTCACCCTCTTTCAAAACCCCCTTTCCTGTCTGTCTACTGTATGAAAAACGAGCCACTAGTGCTGTAAACCCCCCAGAAAAAGAGCAAAAAAAAAGACAAAGTCAGTATAGTAATTTCAGGATGAATCTATATTCATGTAGCAGACTGTCTTCCATCTTCTTTCGATTGATTCGTTAGCTTCACTGTATTCAAATGTGCACCAGAAAAAACTTTTCTCCCCCAAAAGTTTTTCTCGTAGATATCATCTAGAAGAAAATTAGGTGGAATTTCATCACCTTCACCGGCCGTGGCAGATGCAATTCCCATTTAGATGTAAAGGTATAGAGGAAAATTACATTTTTATTCAATGGGTGGTAGTCAAAGACACATTGAAAAACATCATTTTTAATTCATAAGCAGCCGGGCTATCTTTGAGCATAACAATGTTGAAAAGAGGAAGAGCTCCAGAGGGGAAAATAACCAGGGAACATAGAAACAGGGACAATCTTAGCTCTGGGTGACCTTGGAAGTTTCATCTAGGGAGCGTTCGTGTCGTAGAGTCAATTTTCTTCGTAAACCATAGTGTAAGGTTTAGTTAAAGAGGTAATTTGATTATTTTAAATTCTTCAACGTTCCCATAATTAATCAAAAAGTATATCCACTTAGTACTTTAGCTTTGAGGATTAGAGCTATGAGGACTTTTCAGAAATTACCCTAAAGTTTAGAAAAAAATAAGATTAGCCATGAATATCTTTCCAATGAAATGCGTGGATAACACCAAGATGAACTAAAAAAAAAAAAGCACTTGAGACACTGTGTTTATCTTATAGTAGAAGGAAATTGTGTTATTTTGCTTTATAGTTTTCTGTTCTATTTTTAAAAGCAATCTTTAAAGGCATATGTCTGTTTTCTGGATTGTTTTTTGATGAATTTTTTTTCCCACAGTGAAGCACTTCTCTGTGGAAGGTGCTATGTAAATTCACTTTACTTAGAGGATCTAAAAGAAAAGCCTAAAATGAAGAGCTACTAAAAGCTGCACTTTTTGGGGCACACTTGCTAATTTCAGTAACGAATCACTAATGAACCCTTTCACAACCATAAAATCGGAGCAAACTAGAAAATGTACTTACACGTTGTAAAAAACCTTTGCAACTTTTTTTCCCCCCTTTTGTTTCATCAAAAAAGGTCTAGAAAATTAGGTCTTGGATCTTAATTAGAAAACAAATGAAGATGAATGATCCCCAGACACCAATGGTATCGGTGTGACTTAGTTTGCAAGAAATATTTGCTGTCTTTTGAAAGCGAACGGTAACTTTGATGCAGAAGCACAAACAGGGAAATAAACCTGTCCTGTGGTCTGATAAAACTAAAGTTGAAGTGTGAAGGACATTTGGAGGAAAAAAAAGGAACGTAGCAAGTTTGAGTACACCATCCCACCTAAGAAGTACTGTAAGGGGACACCTCACAAAATAGGTGGCATCATGAGGAAAGAACATTAAATGGAAATATTAAAGCAACATCACAAGACATCACTCAGGAAATTTAAGCTTGGCCAAAATGGGCCTTCCAAATATGTCTAATTTTGCATAGCATCAAATTAGTTACAAACAATTCCCCCTTTTTAATTTTGTTGCCCTGATCTCAGTCCCATAGAAACTCTGAGGGCCGAGCTGAAAAGGTGTGAGAGCAAGGGGTGCTTCGAACGCCGAGAGAAGACCTTGTTCCAACTTTGTGAAAGTATTGGCTGAGGATAACTTGAGCAGAACAGCAAATCTATCACCAGTTGTCTGTGATATATAGGCTTTTGCATGCACTGAAGCTATGCACCGCAGACTGTATCACACATCAGTAAATTAGAATATCTTTGAAAAGTGAATTTCTGTCAGTAATTTCATTCAAAAACCTGAAACCTGCAAATTGTATACATTTAAAATCTTCAATGATGTTGATGTTCATACTGGCTCACTAAAGAGTGTACCCATGTACTGAACAGTACCTCCTCTGAATGCATTGGCAGGGCTTCTTTTGAATGACTTACCATCCATTCTTCCTCCTGAATCCCAGGACCTTGATTTCCAAATTAAATGACATGAAAAATGTACTTTTTGCTGGGAACTGAATTTTGGACCGCTTGGCAACAGTCCAGTTTCTTTTCTCCTCTGCCAACACACCTAATAACCAAGATGTTTTCTCTGGTTCAGGAGTAGCTTGCAGTCCATGTCCTGGATTCGTTGATGTGTGGCACCTCTTAAAGCACCAAATGCAACAATTGTCATCACCTTGTGACTCTTTTTACTCCAAACTCCTGAATGAGCTTTCCTTAAAAATATTCTTAGAGTTGTCACTTGTGCAATTTTTCTTTTTTTTTTTTACTGTGTGCATGGAAGCCAGCAGTTATCTCCATGATCTTATAGGCAACTGCATGGCCATAACAAAGCATTTCAAACCCTTGGTCCATTGGTCTCATGTAATATTCTAATTAGCACAACTTGAATTTTATTTATAAGCCTTAATCAATAAAAGTAAGAGAATTAACACTTAAAACATAGTGCTCATAGAGGTGGTTTTTGGATAAGGGTAACATAGCTGTCAAACGTAACAGAGAAATTAGTGGTTATAGTTGTTTTTCTTTGCAGAATGCTGTTTGTTGGGTAAGTGGTTGTGTATTTAGTTAAGTGTTGTTGCCACCACTGACTCTGAGTATAATGAATCCATATACTTCATACATTTGATTTATTGAATAGAATTTTTAAAATAAATTTCCCTTTCAATGACATTTACATTTATATGATGGTATGTACAGCAGGTGGTCGTGACAAAGGAACAAAGAGTACCAACTTGGTAAAAAAATATTTTTTTATGAAAAGCTCATCCCCTCAAACCTGGGAGTGACATCTCTTGCCTATTTCAAAATGCAACGGACAGAATGTTGACGGGGAGATAAAAGTCTGGAGCTCCAGTGGCCTTGTATCAATGGATTAATGCGATAACTTCTCAAGCAGTCATCTTCTGAGAAGCAGAACATTAATGAGACATCAAATCTCAAACCGATATCTATGTTTACAACAGCTGACAGCACCTCTAAAGTTAACGCAGATTTTTATTTATGAGCATGGTGACATCCTGAAATCAACAAAAGGCAGACATCTGATATGAATTAAATTATAGCACATGTAACATAAAGTTTAAAAGGTACAGAGTACTCCCTAATAGACAAAAAAACCAAGACATACATTTATTTTCAACCACATTCATGAAAAACACAGAGATCAGTAATATTGGACTGTACATTTTTAGGTTCAATGCCACCTAAAATTGCTGGGCCACAATTAGTACAGTACTACAACCTCATGTCTGGCAAAAAATGTCAAACTAAAAAGAGAGAACTTGTGAAACATAGCAACGAGATCCTCTAGTGCAGATGTGAAAAGCATTGAAAAGCAAATAAGAGTCAAGTAAACCAACACTTGTTTACAATTTACCAGAAAACGATCTAGGATCATTGTTCACATTGAGATTGATTTCTTTCTCAATTTTTGATTAAGGTTTTTTTTGCTGAATAGAAGAGAAATGTTGAAATTATGCTGCTTTCTGTATCTTTATTTACCAGAAGGTTTCTAAATACTCTTAGAGATGTCCAACTCTAGCAATCATTGCGACTAACAGAGCATATTTTTGCTCCGCATCCTTGAGATAGAAATGTGCAATATAGAAGTCTTGTGATTTCTGAGTGTTTGATTTAGAATCTGCTGGGTCAAATATTTCTATTTCTTTGAAAAACGGTATTTGACAAGGCCACTCCACCATTCTTGTTAAACCTTTGAAATATTCTCACAAGCAAGCGTCAGTCCAATTTGCCCTCTCGCTTAGTACGGCCGCCGGGCCACCATAGGGGTTCAGCGCCCTACAGTGTTCCTTTTCTGGAGAGATCGTGAGGATAAATTCACAACATTACGAGAATAAAGTCGGATTTTTATAATAACTTACAAAAAAGTGCAGGAAACACTAAATCTTTTTAGCACATCAACATCGAATCCCCTCTATAGGAACCCCTGCTTTAAATCTATTTGTTTAGAGTTGCCTTTGAATGTTAATGTTCAATTTAAACTGTTCTAGTTAACCAAACTTCTCGTCCATGATTCTACAGCAATATACTTTCCTCCATGTGTTGTCTTATGATATGTTCATGCACAGCCCTTTGAACCGTCTGCTTACTGAAATGTTCTAGACAAATAAACTTGCCTTGCCTTACTCCAAATTCCACTTTAAGCTAGGTGGAAATTTGTTGCCACCAGCATGGAGAAGCCAAATGGCTGCCTGAGAAGTTTTATTTTTGAAAAAGGGAAAATTATCAAAGGGTTTTTACCACATAGACAAGAGGTGCAGGAACTGGCAGACAGGAACAGACCGGAGCAGACAGGAACGGGACCAGGACAGGCATGGTGTACAGAGGACTGGAGACGAACCGGTAACAATGGACAAACAGAGGTGAGTCTATATAGTGGTGAGAGCAGGTGGAATGAGTACAATGAGTTGTTCAAAATGCAGCCTTCAGGCTGCATCATGACATGAAGTAGGAAGATTACCTCCAAATTTAGCCAGATTGTTGAACCTTTGACACAGATGGGTGTTGCAAGAAGGCCAATGACCTGAAACGCATATAAGAACTGGTCTGGGAGTGGATAAAGCTCGCTCAGATTTAGACTGTGGAGTGACCTTCTTAAAGCCGAAAGGGTTATTGTGTTCTTTGGTTACGGTATCTGAACAAAGGTCACAAGTTTTAAAAAAAAAAACAGATCCCTCTTCCTTACTTCCTTACTCTAACATTCAGCAACAACTGAAGTGATACTGTTTCATGTGAATTGATGGTGATTCCCTTCTGTCGCCATCAATTTTCTTCTTTTCTGACTTGTCTTCTTCTTTTCTTCTTTTCTGACTTGTCTTTCTTCAGAGGGAACAACATATATACGAGCCTTGTAAAACCTCCCCAACGAAGGCTTGTTCACTAGATTTAGAGGTGGAGTTTTTTTTTTGTCTTTCTCATATCATGCTACAATAAACAGTAAGACTAAAAAGCTGAATTTCATTCCTCATGCGCAACCAGAATAACACAAAAAACAGACTGACTGCCACGGTGAAAGGAAAATGAAGGACACAAAACAAGAGATTGGATATCTGCTGGCCTGCATTAATGAAACAGCGTGAGCAGCAAGTTTATTTTTACATGTTGATTGAAATATATATTTACGCAGGACAGGGAAGCTTTCTATGTATCTTTTGGTGTTTATCCTACAGGGGAACGTTAACAAGATTAGAGTGTGCAGTGCGTGCAAACCTACGAGGAGCGGATTGAAGCGCTACGGCAGAGAAAATAGGAAGGCACCTCTTCCTCATCTGTTTAGACAATTGCATAAGACAGGCTGACCTGTTTGCAGATACGCTCAGATTCATCCTGTCGTCCTTCACCTCGGCAAATGTTTACAACCTCGTGATGACCATATGTTGCCTGGCAGCCTGAAGCGATTAATATTCTAAGTAAGCGATGAAGCGTAAACAAGGACCCCAACAGCCTAGTTTTAACACTGAACAAAAGGAGACCTCATTACCAGCCTATTAAGCTACATAACATCACCAAATCCAAGCTCCTTTCCAGAGCGTTGCCTCTGAGAAATGTTTTCTTTTTTTAACCAATTACTTACCCATTGTTTGATTAAGTGGTTTAAGGGTCACTTTTGAAGACAGCTAAGAAAGGAGGCCTTTATAACATATTAAGGCTACAGAGAGAACTGCTACCATATGATGCAAACAACTAGAGGTTGAGGTGAGTTAGACTGAAGGCATTCAAACCACCATTAAACATACGTAACAAATGTCAATCCAATCTCCAGCATTTACGTGTAATGATCAAAAGTAGTTCAGCAGATAAAGTTGCTTTCAGGTTAAAAAAAGATCAACCACGGTTCGTAGAGTTTTCTTTTCATCTTTAGAGGTAAGACCTTGGTGGAAATAAAAATAGCAGAAACAATTTTCCTCTTACTGTGTATAAGGCATCTAAAAATCGTAACAAAAAACAAAAAAAAACCCTGACTCAAAGTATCTCCCTTCTGAACTGTTGCATCTTGGACTGACGATGGACTGTTGGCAAAAACATGCATGTTGATTAAAGTCAAAGCAAGAGAACCAATGATATTCTCAGCAGGGGTCCTTTCCCCCCCCCCCTCTGTCACAGTCGGGCACATTTCTCACAAGGTTTATCAGTCAACAGTTTTGTCAGGACAATATGCCGGCAGTGGCTGGCTGCAACCTCAAACACAGATAAAAATCCAGCTCAGATCTGCTAATCTCACTTATCTCCAGCTTCCATACCTCAATTTCTTTCTTCATTTGTAGTTTCAGGACAAACTCCAGCCGGCAGAAGTGATTTGACTCGAGGCCCTTTAACGCGATGTGTTCCGCTCCGCTAGGGCAAAATAAAGGGTTTTATTAAACTTTTTTTTTCCAGTTGTTTCTCGTTTTGCTGTGTTAAATTTTGGAGGTAAAGCATTGAGCGATGGCCTCATGGGGAATATTTTGAGAGCTTTAGAGACATTGTAAACTCTGAAAGTGCAAAACAAGGGCAGGGTTTTAACAAATGTGCTTTTTATCGCAAGAAACAGCTCATAATGCCGCTTCCCCCTGATTTATTCTTAGAGGATTCCTTTAAAAACTCAGTTAATGTCTGTGATTTAAAAACATTTGGTGTTTGGGATGCTGAGTGTTTCACTCACTTAGTCACTCCCTGCATTCTGTTATGTTACACTATTTAAAGCCTGTAAGGGTGCACAGAAGAACAGGTGGTTATCAGTTATTTGCAACTTACATACCATTGATTTAACTGTGAAGAAGGAAGAAAATGAGCCCCAAAACCTAAAAAAAAAAAGTATTTTTCTTTTGAACAATTTTGTGTAGTTCAGTAAATGTGAGTGTATAATTGGGTACAAATTTTACTGCGGCCACCACTGTAAAATTGTTGTGCAAAATGTAACCGAATCTCCCAACCCATCATGAGATAACAATGGGAAAAGATTTTTTCTCAGTCCTCCTGCACTACTTCTTAAAAACACACCGAATCTATGCTGGAACTTGGAATACTTGGAGAATTTAGAGAAGTTTGAGAACTTCTGTGTTAAATGGTGAAAAATATGTCTAAGGTAAATGTGGTATATGTCGGGTTTACAGTTCATCTGACATGCTTATAAAAGTCTGTTCAAAGTCTAAATGTGGATAAGGAGTTGCATTCAAACTCAAGAGACATAGTTTTTTTAAAGCATTTTCTTTACTGAATAATTGTGAATAAGCTACACAATTGGACATTTTTAGCGTGTCTAAAAGGTTTACAAGTTCAGCCTTTTGATGTGTCCCAGTCACAGAGATGCTGCTCAGTTCTGGTTGGTAAATATGATCAGTGCTGAGCTCACTGTTTTAAACATATATTTTTTTTAACTTTACTGATACCAAACTTGATTTATTGTTAAAATGGTTGTTTTGTCATCACACAGCCTTTTCTGAAGCGGGAAAAATCATCAAGCTCATTCGCCCCGTTTTTAGCTCTCAAAATCTGGGGCTTGAATTAAAGAAAGACATCGTTCCCTTTTTAAACACATATGATTCAAATGACCATGTAATTATCAGGCTCTGTAGAGACAAGATGAGATCATTAAAACATTTAAAGGTGATGTGCTGGAGCAGGAAACCAGCCCAGGCATCTGGGTCACTGACCCCTACAGCACATACTGAATGAATGGACCGTTTAACCACATCTAAGCGTTGGAGGCATGAACTGCTTCATAACGCTTGAGATCTTAATGAAGATCTTTAAATATCTCTGACATTATAGTAGCGTGCTAGAGTTATGTGACTCAGCACTTTTTTTTTATTTGTCTTTCCCTTTTATTATAATGCACTTTTCCCATTTTGTCCCAGAATACCGATGCTGCTCCGCATGTTGTAAAGTTAATAGGGTGTAAGAAATCAAGTACAGTCAAGCTTCTGTACAAGTCTGTCCTTTTTAATTAAACGATTTGCATAATTATTACCTCTAGTTCTACGTTTCCTTGTGATTCATATAATAATGGAGCAGGAATTTGACGATTAATTGGGGAAAAAGATGACTGAGAGGAATTTAAAAGTCCAGGCTGGGCTGCATGGATGTGTGTGTGTGTGTGTGTGTGTGTGTGTGTGTGTCTGTGCCAGCAGCATGGTGCCATGTGCTCCTACCAGCCATCTGTACCTGCTGTTTAGTTGCTCTAGTTTCTACAGGTAGAACATGGCGATCACTTTTTGTTCTTGCCAAGGGACCATGGTTACCTGGCTGAGCTCATGTGCACAAGCCTCAAAAACAGCTTCATGAGCGTTCCAGTAAATTATCTCAAAACAGTGGAAATGATGGGTTGGAGAACCGGACGTTTCACATCAGAAAAATAAATGACAATCTAAATATCTGTTAACCCTCATAGGTATACAGATTTATCATCAAACAGCACCTAATTTAGAGTTGTTCTACTGGTTGTTTGCAACGTTTGATCACAGTTAGTGCTTTTTGTCTTCTAGTTAATGTCGAACAGGTAATGATAACTCATAAAACTCTGTCGCTCTGCCTCGCAAAGTTCTTCACACCCCTTGAACTGTTTCGTTTCTCCTCTGTTTCTCCTCTCCTCTGTTTCTATTCTAGATCTACGGTTGTCAGGAACTATCAAAAGCGGTTCAACACACTAACAGTGGTGAACCGGGCAGTTTTAATCCCCAAGTTGCTTCATACAACAACAAGGAATCTGACCTTGGTTCCACTTTGCAGTCAATTACGGCAGTTCAAGTACAACATACAAAGAAAGGTGAATTGAAATATGTTTGTTGTGAATAGATTTATAATACATCTTGTAAATATTTCTTGTCATGGGCAGCCAAGGCTCACTGAGGAACCTGGGGAGAGAAGGCTACCCTGTGTGGTCCAGTCCAAACAACAATCTACTGGCGCTCAAGTTGCTGAACTTGATGCTGGTCCAGATAGAAATGTAAGAGGAATGCACAGTGCATTGCATTTTTATATAGTCTCAGATCCTTAGGGGTGCCCATGTTGGTCACAGTGGTGTGTCTGATCAGTGTATCTAATAATGTTACAACCTAAAACACAAATACATGTCAGTATATATATATATATATTATTTTTTTTCAACACTTTTATTTCAGCTCCGCTATTGTAAACTGAATATCTAGGGCTGCTGTCCTGCTGAACATCTTGCCCCAGTCTCAAGTCTTTTTGCAGCTTCTCAAAGGTTTTCTTCCAGGATTACCTTTTATTGAGCTCCATCCATAGTCCCATGATGCTACCACTGGCAAGTTTCATTGTGAGGATTGTGTGTTCAGAGTCATCCAGTGCACTGTTAGCTTTTTCTCCACACATCGTTTTGCATGCAGGTCAAAAAGATCAGTTTTGGTCTCATTTGACCAGTATGAGAGCTGGTATCCATAATCAATGCGTTCTGCATGACATATAGTTCTGTAAAAATTACCGTGTGATTGTAGAATGCTTCAATACATTTTCTGAAGGCTGCATATTACACAGGCCACCCTTTTTCATGCAAGAAGTCCTGTGATCAGCACGGTCAATAATAGCCATGTTCTCAGTGAAACACCTAGAACTCTACAAACCTGCTCATTTCCTTTTGCTTATTTGTTCAAGGTGATGTTATAGGCAAGGATCAATAGAAAAATGGCACTGTGCAAGTCTCAGTATTATTCAAATGGTTATTGAACATGTCCGCTGTGACAGTTTTTGATTCATTTTTATAAATTCATCCATCCATCCAGAGAATAAGCATTTCAGAAGTTCTTCTAGACGCTGACCTTTTCCCCCATTTATTTATTTTTCATTTATTATTTTGCTAAACTGCTAAAGCTCAATAGGTTTTAAAGGACAGCACATGTGAACATCCATTATTAATTTGTGCCACAGATTCTCATTTTGGTTTAGGTCTGGACTTTGACTGTGCCTTTAAAACTGTTACTGTTTCACCGTGCCGTGACTACGGTGAAGCACCCTCGGTGGACCCAGTTCGTTTTACCCAGTCAGGCGACTCCCACTTACTTTTTACCTTGAATGTAGGACGCATAAAACAGACAAGTATGCTTTTAGTTATATTTTATCTAAGTAAAGACAGAGAAATAGTTACAGTCACACCAGCGCTGATGGGCCCCTGATCGGCAGGAGGCCTCGAGTGCTCATTACACAAACATTATAAAGGGATCTCGGGACACACCCATACAAGGGCGGTACACATCCAAACTGTGACATCAGCAGGGAAGCTGCGTCACCTCCAGGGTGGTATCTGATAGATATGTGCCAATCTTTTGGGTCAGTGCCATCTAAGTGTGCCATGCAGTTCTGGGATAAACAGCTCGTTCCACTTGACCTTGTTGATATCCTAACAGTCCCCCTGATGATGTGTCATTATGGCACATCACCAAAGATGATCAACCAGTGGAACGACAGCTCTCAGTCTGTCCCTCTCCCAGAACAGTCGGTCATTCCGTCCAGTCCAAGCAATCCAATCACGTCAGCTTCCGGCTTCCAGAGTCCATCCATCTGTGATCTCCATGGCAGTCGATAGTGCGGTTCAGTCTCTGGGGTCACACAATCTCTGCTGGTGTGACTGAAAAGCACTTTGTAAAAACAGTCCAGTTGTCCGTTAGCCCCCCCTGTTGGTGTGCCCCAAAGGCACATCACAACGAAAACAGTTCCAAGAAAAGGGCCGGACAAACCACAATGGAAACATCTTAGCATCAATCAGCATGAATACTTCATAATTCAGCCTTTTTTACTCAAGCCCACAGTCCAAGCATTTTATCTACAATTTAGGGTTCAACTATTCAAGCTAGGCCTGTTTTAGGTTCCTATGCGCACATTATTTTAAGTTTACTTTAGACTATATAAGCTAAAGGTGTACCTTAATCAAGGCCAAATTCGTCTACTCTACCCCCACCCCAAGAAACCTCCTACTCGGTCCTCCACTCTCCATTCCTATGGACAACGATCCATCATCTTCACACCTCACAAATCCAGGAGTACCAGTAGGGGGCATCATAGGGCAGGCTGAGTCTTCATCACAAAAAAACCATCTCTAAGAAATGGCAAAAAAGTGATGGAGCCCCAGTCAAGGGCACTCCCACTCTGGGCCAATCTGAGCGAGAAGACACCCTGTATTGAATCTAAAAATTAGCCTTACCGAATAATATATGGATCTGTGATAGCCATCAGATCCTGGTTCTCTATATAACAAAGCAAAAAGATTGCAAGAACTGCAGGTCTTGGTGTGTGTGTCTGTAACAGAGAGTTTCCATTCTTAGTCATAAAGCCATAGTGATCAACATAATGCAACATCACAGTATAAACATCATAACACATAAAATCAAACATGGTGATGGAAGTCAGTGGAGAAGAGAAAGGAAAAAATCAGGTTTGTGATATAAAAAGAGTCTGAACGTCAATAACGCAAAGTTAATCAAGCCTTCAGGCCATTCAGGCACAAGGCAGAAAATAATCTAATCGCGCTTAGGGTCTCTTCAGGCAACTCCTCCCGTTGAAGAATAAGGAATCAGAGTTCACTGGCTTCTTCATCCCCAGTCCTCTTCTTGGTTCCTCCGCATGGACAAAAACGATTTAGTTGGATGGTAATGAGTGTCCTGTCCTTTTTCAGGCAATAAGCATTTTATCTCCAGTAAAATGCTCTGTTGAGATGGTTGGCAGACACCAGGCCTTGTTTACTGTTGGATAACAGAAACAAGGTGTAATTAGTGTCCTTATCAAGACTCCCAATCCTTTTTACATTTACCTTCTTCAAACACTTTCACATCCAGATATTTCCGTTCACAATTATTATGCTCTTAGCTTAACCTCCTTTACTGTAATCATCAGATCTTGCACTACTCTTATATAAAAGGAGAAATCTGAAAGTTCAACATTATCTGCAGCAGCATTTCTCTATAATTCTTTCCCATGTGTGTCTCACCTTACAATTGTCCAACAGTTGAAAAGATCTCTGCAATAGAAATTTATCATCATATGTTTCATGGCTACTGTGACACGGTTCATCTCAATTTATCTAGCACACAAGGAATTGTATTAAAACCTTTCAGAAACTTCTTACTGAACCAGCTCCAAAATACTTCACATTTTTCTAAAAAGTCCAACAGAAAAACCCTTAAGTTTGTAAAAGAAAGCTCCACTATATATATTTGCAGAATAATGTTGTGATGTTAATCAGAAGCAGCCCTATGTACTTCTTGTCTTATTTTGAAAAGCTCAACCGGGAAAAAGAAAGTGTGTGCCTGCCCGTCGCCCACACGGAGTTGTGATTGGTTGCTATTCAGGAAGTGGGTGTAGCCCAGGGCGGAGACAGGAAGTAGTTCTGTGAATCACTTTCAGCTTGACATGCATCAACCCAAAAGACTTGTAATTGAATGCGCCCTCCACCTGAAGCGAAGAGCAATTCTAACCCCATTAATTCTTGATTTTTTTAATCACTTCTGCTTGTTTTAACACACAGCTTTTGTAAGCGACCCTGGTTTTATCTTATGTCCCCCTGTTTGAATCTTGTTTGAAACAAACCTTTAAACTGTAGTATGCTGTGAGCAGTAACTCATTGTTGCTTATTAAACACATCGCCCCCTGACCATGTAAGTAGCTCCATACTGCTCTAGGTCTTTAAACCTTTTTCAGTCTTTCAACATTAGTTTAATTGATAATACATCCAAGCATAATTATATCCCCAAGTAAATCAACCCTTTAACAAGTATCTAGTTCTTGTTCTCATGTGTTTAGTTTATCCTTGAAAAACTTTAAGCAGACATTACTCCGAGTGATTTTCTTACATTCTCATACATTTATTATTATTACCTTTGTGATCTTATATCACCCCGTGATCTATAAATCCTTATTTTATGTTTGCACCGTCTTGTCCCAGCAGATTAAAAATTCCCATTTTAGAATTTGCTTTTTTGTTTCATCAATCACTGTCTGTTGTGATTATTGAAGAAATTGTGCAGTTCCTTTAAACCCTCTTAAATATTGACCACCCGTTGGTAAATGATCAGCTTTAAGTTTTGCCCTTCTTCTAATTCTTTGTTTAGCCTTAGTATCTGCACCTTAAATTGACGAATAGTGGAATTCTTTGTATAAACACTTCTCTGTGTCCGTATTTGTTTTGGCCTCTATAATTTTGTTCTTTGCATTTTAAGTGTGAACCTGGTCAGGATAGAGAAAGTCATCTCCGATGCTCCTTTTGGCAACCCCAGCAAACCCAAAAACAAAATTGTTCACAGTCAGTGTTAGGTTATAGGTAATCCCTGTGGGAACACGACGTCGTCTCCTTTGTTCAACCTGGTTTCAAGCGCCTGGGTCATCGAAACACTCCACCACCTGCGACAAATCTCTGACATTTTCAAACCACAGCAGCAATTCCTGGGTGTCCACACCCCCTGTCTGAAATGTCTCTCGTCGTAAGCCCAGGCTTTCAGTTTCTCTCCTGTTAAGTGTCCCCCTTTAGAGCCCATTTACCCCAAAGAGTCCAAAAGTGTGTTCTAGGTACGTTTCCTGAACGCCAACCTCTCCATGTCATGTTCGTGAAACCTTGTAGTTGAATTCCATCACCTGTGAAGCAAAGCAGTCATGCATAGTTCTTTTCAAGATTTTCTTTATCACAGCAGTAGTGTCACTGTCTGATGCCATTGCAGCTCTGATGTTCCTCAGAGCCAACCTTCATGCATTGATATCATGTTGGAGCTGTTATCCTCATCTTGTGTCCAGGAGTGCTTCTGCTGTCCTGACCAGATACCAAACGTCCAACTAATCTAAATGACCTCATTACTTTTCTGCATGTACAATAGGACGATCGTTAGATTATCCTGGTCTAAAAGACCACTAGGTTAATAGATGGCTAAACTATGTTTATGTGTTCTTTTCTTCTGGATGTTTTAACATTTAGTTAAAGAACAACTATTGTGCTATTTTGTGTTTAAACAGATAGTTTTTTAAGTCTCCTCACACCTTTTAGGTAACTGCGTACAATTCCAAACTATTTACATTGGTGCTTTAATCCTAATTTACCCAAGTTATTTATTAGAATAAGGCATTATTCTAAACCTGCAGTTATTCTGCTTATATTGAAAAATTAGCTTGCTCACTCGTTAGTTCATTCGTTTATGCTATTAACTGTTGCTGTAATGCCTACTTTAACTTTTTCGCCCACTAGTTTTTTCATGATCATAATTATCGCCCATTGATGTAATAGCATACATTGTTCTTATCCACTTTCCTTTTACGTTTAAACGGCCCCTCTATGTAATCCCCAATATAAGTTGTCAAACCTTTTAGGTTTAGCATAATTACTTAAGCTGCTCTATGCTCTCATCCCGTAACTTAATATTTTGGTGCAAAATGGATGTCTTTTAGTGGTTCCCCCTATTTCTTCTCATGCATGATGTATTTTATGAAGCTTATTGTATCTTAAAGGTGCCTCTTTGAATCTACTTCAAAACCCCTTGTGGGGTTAATAAAATTCCAAAACATATCTATGTGTGTTTAAATGATTTAAATAAAAACTTTGTTAGAAAAGTAAAAGAAAATCCCTCTTATTAGCGGCCCAAAATCTCTACCAGCTTTGTTTCCAGACCAGTACCACTTGTCCGAATGCGTTTGACCCTCTTATCGCTCGCTAATAACAGCTCTGACTTAAAACAATTAACATCCTAGGGGTTTAATAATAATCTTGATTGCTTTTAATCTGAAAGTTTTCTTCTAAGCGCACCCGCCAATGTGTATGTTTCTAATGTGTGTTTCGTGTTTTAATTATGTGCAGGAAAATCTGATGTGAAATGCAGAAGGGGTGTCTGCCAACTCATCTTTGTTTCGTGTTGCGGTCCATTGAAGGTTATCCGATGCCTCTGTCTTTGCCCCCGCAATTAGTTGTCCATTTTCAGTCCTCATGTCTCAGTTCAGTACCACAACATCGTTCCAGGACGAGCATTGTTCATGAATCTTCTTTCTCCAACCGTTGTGTCTGAAACCACAATGAATTCTGCCAGCATTTTGCCAATATGGATTTTGTCCAAAATCAAATTTTCCAATACAAGAATTGTCTATCTTCATCCGTAGTGTAGTGTAAATAAGTTGAAAAGAAAAAATCAAAACAAAAATTACAAGAAAACTGTCTCAAAACAAAATCAACCACATCGTTCCCTCTGAAACAAAATTATTCTTGAAGTTTTTCACCTTTACCCCAGATCTTGATCCCTTAAAAATTTATCCAAGCAAAATATTTTACAGACAGTTCAACCTCTTTGTATAAGTTCATTAATAAAAAACATTTCTCTTAACTTTGTAGCATCACATTCCCCATTAAACCTCTATGCAGCTTCTGCAAAAATTACTGATTTTTTGTCCAAAATTTGATTAAAAACTGGATTTAGGCAGGAGTCAAGTACATCACCTTTTTCTCCTTGTCCCAAGGATCAGCCCCCATGGCACTGCGGCACTGTTTCTGTATTCTCTCGCATCTGAGAATGTCTAAAATGAGACTAAATCTCTATGTTAGCACATCCCTATCATATTGACCAGGTTTCTTTGCAAAGAAAAAGAAGCAGAAAGATAGAGCTGTTAATAGCAGAAAGCAACAAACAATTTTAAGACACCACCTTTCCTGCCGGAAGATCTCCTCAGTCAAAACTAAGTATAATTTAGTGTCCAAATCTGATTATAACTCCTTACCGCACTGTCTCCTCAGAGCCCCCCGTTGGCAGAAAGGTGGCGTCTCCTTTATTCTGAAAGCAATAACTCAGAGAAAAACAAGAGTGTTAATAGCATGTAGTTAAAACCCTGGTCCCCTTAGTGTCACTTTAACGTGATGTTGTTCTGCTGATCCTGGGAAATTAGATCTATTCCTCACCTTTCCCCTGAACTCCGTTCAGAACCCCTCCAACAGAAAGAAAACAAAAAACAAAAGAAATTAACAAACAAAAACAAACAAAATTGTCTTCCAAGGAGCACAATTATGTCTATTACAATATGACATAGGTTTTTGACGTACTTTTTGATATCCTTCTGGTCCTTTGACCATGTGTATTTGCTGTTAGTAATACTTTTATTCATATATAACTTTTCAATCTAAATTGGTCAAGGGTGAAACTTTAATCAATGATTTTCTCTTTTAGTTTTTTGAGCTTCTAGTGTTTTTCTGTAAATGATAAGAGTTTTCCCCGTAATTCAGCACATTGAGAAGCTGGCTTTATTTTATTTTTTCCCTCTGACATAGTTTTCGTGCCCCCAGGCCAGAACACACAGACCCAGCCTTGCCATAACATTCAGATGTTTACATCATGGTCAGATTTGTTTATCATATCTATTGTCCTGTTTCAGATTAAACTGACCCTCTGAGGCTTGCCTCAGCTCAGCATAACTAATAACATCAGATTCTTTTGTAACTGATGACATGCTTAATGTGGCCTTGTGATACTTCTCAAAATTTCTCATTAGCTGCATTCAAATCCCCAGTTTAAAAGAAATAAAATAAATTAATACAGAACCCTTAGAAAAGCAACCATATTTAGTCCCATACAGTCTGTTTAAAGCAGTTTGTCTCATCTATTTAAATCAAAAATCATGTATATCTTAGTGCTCTTAAATTCTTCTTTTTAGGCAGCTGTAAAATCCTTTTCTCCCAAACATTCTCCCATATGCTCCCCATATGCTGTTTGCCATTTTATTAATGTTCCAAAATTACAATATAAAAGCTTTTACTCTGTTATTATTTCAGCTGTCATGAATTCATTGACAAACACAAGCCAAACGCAATCTAATAGCATAACTGAATACAGCCCTAACGCCTCTGGTTGCTGTACTGCATATTTAAGCTCCAAACAACAAAAACTTTTATCCCCAGTCCCAAGTATTTCTTACAGCCCTGGGATATTTTCTGTTTAAGACACGTTAGCATATCTCAGTGTAACAATTTAATTTGGCCAGATATTTAATGTTAAAAAAAACTTTGTTATTTAAATCTCTCTTTTACTTTTACCTTTTTGTTAACCTAGTCCATGCTTAAAATGTCATTTGAATTACGGAGCTGCAGTTCTCCCAAAACAAATGAACATTCTGAAACCATGAACATCACACAGACGAACGTTTAGTTACATACGATACACAAATACATACATTTACATACAAAGATGACATTCAGACAGACAAACACACGCAGGCCTTTACTTCTGACAGGGAGGAAGGGCTGGTCAGAGCTTAACGACGGTTAGGGCAGCTTCTTTCAAAATGCCCTGGGTAACCACACGTCCAGCACAAGGGCACATCATAACCTTTGGTTGGTCCCTTTCTATGATTTCTGTACTGCTGTGTATCTCTGCTGGGAATTTGTCCCCATGGAGGACTCTGATACATCTGAAATGGTACTTCTGGAGGGAGGGATCCCACAAACTGGTCTGAACCAAACACAGGTGTCGGGGCCATAACCATCTGAGCTTTTGCAACATTCTTCTTCCTCCTCCTCCTTTTACTTTGATTGTCTCTCAGCTGTTGTAGCTGTTCAGCTACGAGTTGTTGTTTTAAGTTCTGTATATCACTGCTAAGTTGCTTCATGTTTTTATCATCTATATCCAGCTGATGAACCAAAGCTGCCATCCATTGATCTAAAGGCATATCATAACTCGCAACCATTCTATACATGTTCTGCTTAACATCCTGTACCTGGCCCTTTAACATTGCTTGTTTAAAGAGTTGCTGCAGCGTGACTGATAACGGGCAAAAGCCTGTGTGATTTTCCCAAACTTTCAACATTCTGTTCACATATGCTGAAGCCGACTCCCCTGCACAACGTGTAGTGTCGTTTAAAAGGGCAGAATCCGTACTTACCGGATAAAACGCCCTCAGTGTGCTCCAAAGTTGCTGTGCCACCGGGGCCAGAGGGGCAGCTGTTCCTAGTACGTCCGTTCCAGCAGAGACTTCAACCTCATGTACCTCTTGTGGTTCCAGGTATGCTGATAAGCCAGTCCTCACATCACCAATAGCCAATACATACCTGCTTAAAGTCTCCACGAATGCTTTGATCCAAAGGTGCGCCCCTTTTCTGGGATCGGGGAACATGTGCCTCAGATGAACGTTGTCAGCACATGAAAGAGGGCTGTAAACAGCTGCATTCACCTGTCCTGTTGCACTGTGAGTCTGAAACAATGGCAGTTGCACACTTTGTTTTGTTGCAGGTAAAGGAAGATCAGTTTCGCTAGAATGCAGGTTACATCTGGGTCTTACGTCACAGCTTATCTGTCCCCCACATAACACCATACCAGGCACCTGCACCGAAGGGTCTGATGAAGTCACCACACTCCTGGCCTTGGATAACAGTTCTCCCTTATCACCATGCAGATTGTTTTGCATAGTTGTGTACTTACCTTCTTGTTTGAAAGAAGATGATTCCCTTACCCCTTGCAGATTTTCACTCTCTTGTTGTTTGTCGAGGCCTCAGAAGCACATGCTGAAATACAGTTCAGTTAGTTTTATCAAGCCTGCTATTTTGATTTCCTCTTTTTGGTATTTTTCTCGAGCAAACTCACCTGCATCACCCGTTTCTACTTGTGCTAGGGCTAATCTATTTTTTAACATCTGTAAATAGTAAGTGCACATTTGGGCCTCTGGCGGTGACCCTTCTGTATCACCAAAAACCCCGTCTCTCCTCATTTTTTCACACCACTCCTCAAATTGTTTTAAATGGTTTTCAGCATCTTTGTGTGGGAAGTTTGCCATTATGCTCCTTTTTCCTGTCTCCAGCAGTGTTCCTAAAGAACCCCCCTGGAGCTCATTTTCTGCCTGATTCTCAGCCATTCCAGCACTCGCACGTCTTGGCCAACCTGCTGGGACAGCGTCCTGACCCCGGTCCAATGAGAGCTTATTTTTTATCTCTCAGACACCAAAACTTATTATGTTCCTATATGCCTTATAATTGTGTTTTTGCACGGCAGTTTCAATGAGCCAGTGTACTCAGGAAGAGCCGGTCATATGTCACCTGAACAGGTGCACCCATACCCTTCACTTCCACGGCTCAATGTAGTAACGTGTCTCACACACACACACACACACACACATACACTCACACTCTCTGGCCAATCTTTAGTTAACTCAGTACGTACCTCCGGTCCTGCTGGTTGTGTGTGCGTCCACTGGCTTTTTTCTCTTTCTATATTCGTCTGTAATCGGGGTTTTAACAAAACGTCAAACCACCGCATTCATACTATTGTGTATTAGCCAGGTCGTACGCGCTCGTTTTTCGAAAAAGGCTGCTTTTATATTACCGCAAAAACGACTTTTAGGTTCGTCCTCGCGGAAAATAAGGGAGCTCTAAACCCACAATTTCTAGGCTACACGATGTTTTAGAAGCCACGCGTGTTCTCAGTCTCATACGCGCTCGTTTTTCGAAAAAGGCTGCTTTTATATTACCGCAAAGACGAAGATTTTTATGTTCGTCCTCGCGGAAAATAAGGGAGCTCTAAACCCACATTTTCTAGGCTACACGATGTTTAAGAAGCCACGCGTACAGGCGTGTCTGTCAGAATGGCCGCTTTTATGCTACGCACAGAGGAACACGTATTTTCCTCTGTGCCTAACAAGGGGACCTTTTAAACCCTAAATTCTCAAGGTGCACAGTATTTTCGGAACCCTGGCCAAGGATTCCCGGACTCTCACCTCTGTGACCGCACGCAAATCCCAAATTCTTATCGATTATCGACACGTTTGCAAACAATTATCCTCAACTTTTCTCTGCCTTTAGGAGTACAAAAAGTCGGCCCTCCAGGAAGAAAAAGACACTAGGAGATGAATGAAATCTCCTTACCTTTTTTGCGGCCGCGGGCTGTGTGTGTTTTTCTTCCGGAATGACGTCCTGGCCGGAAAACGGAAGGTGGTATGCCGCCTTTTGGGTCCGGGCGGAAACACCATTTTGTTACTGTTTCACCGTGCCGTGACTACGGTGAAGCACCCTCGGTGGACCCAGTTCGTTTTACCCAGTCAGGCGACTCCCACTTACTTTTTACCTTGAATGTAGGACGCATAAAACAGACAAGTATGCTTTTAGTTATATTTTATCTAAGTAAAGACAGAGAAATAGTTACAGTCACACCAGCGCTGATGGGCCCCTGATCGGCAGGAGGCCTCGAGTGCTCATTACACAAACATTATAAAGGGATCTCGGGACACACCCATACAAGGGCGGTACACATCCAAACTGTGACATCAGCAGGGAAGCTGCGTCACCTCCAGGGTGGTATCTGATAGATATGTGCCAATCTTTTGGGTCAGTGCCATCTAAGTGTGCCATGCAGTTCTGGGATAAACAGCTCGTTCCACTTGACCTTGTTGATATCCTAACAAAACCCATGAATGTACTTCAATCTATTCCACTGTAACTTTGGCTGTATGTTCTTGTTCTTGTCCTTCCAGCAGGACAAGAACTTTGGTTCTTGTCCTGCTGGAAGGAGAACCTCCAGCTCATTCTCAAGTCTTTGGCAGCTGATAATAGATTTTCTTCCAGGACTGCCCTGTCCTGAGCTCCATCCATTATTACCGGTTACCATGTCCCCTAAAAGAAGTTTTGCAACAGCATGATGTTGCAACCATTATGTTTTACCCTGGGGTGTTGTGTTCAGGGTGATGTGCACTGTTAGTTTTCCATCACATGTTGCCCAAAAAGTATGTATTGTCCTATCTGACCAGAGCACATTCTTCCACATGTACGCTGTGCCCCTTCTCATAGCTTTGTTTTAACAATGACATTCTTCTCACCACTGTTTCATAAAGGCAGATATGTGTCATGCATGGCTAAAGATTATGCTGTAAATAGATTTTTTCCCACCTGATGGATCTCTGCAGCCTCTGCAGCTACCACGAGCCTCTTGACTGCTTTTCTGATTGATGCTCCCCTTGCCCAGCCTGTCAGTCTAAATGGACGGCCATGAATATCTGCTGCTGTGCCACGCTCTTTCCATTTTCTGAGGATGGCTTGACCAGTGGCCCTTGAGATATTCAAAACTTTGAATATTTCCCTGAACTGTTTATGCTTCTTCATGATGTTGTTCGTTTATTAATGTTGTCAAACACAACCTTGATGGCCTTCAAAGAACACATGTATTAATGTTAATCTCCACAGTGACTTCTGAAGGCTGTTATTTGTCCTGGATTTCATTTAGAGTATCAAAGTAAAGGGGGCTACACACAAATGCAAGCCAAGCACTTATTTGTAAAAAAAAAAAATCAATTAAAAAAAATCGGAAAACCATGTATAATTTCCCTTCCACTTAAACAATGAAAGACAAAGAATGTGAAAAATATGAGATGTGCAGCAAGAACCGTTGTAATTTCCAAGCAGAAGAATACACAAAGAGGATGCAGCTCTGACACCATTAAAAAAGTTATTACGCAATGACCAAAATAAAGCTGAATAATATGCATTGCCAGGACCTGTAATTGTATGAGTTATCCGCAGAGTTAGCCCTCTTGCTGGGTTGCTCATTTAGAAAAGCTTGTGATCGGTTATTGTAACTTCATGGCTGGCTGCTGTCGCTAACCTTGCCTGCAAGCCGAATTCTTGAGGTATTTGTGCATTCACAAACACGAGAATCCATTCTGTCCCAATCCAGCCTCAACCGCTGACCCAAAACAGGTTGGCCAATCACGTTGCAGTATTATGGTTTAAGGCGGGACGCACAAGTTGTGACGAAAACAAGAGCTGCCAAGCCCACAACTGAACCAAAATAAACATGGCAGAGCAGGAGGACACACTCGTAGCTGCTGCGCAAATAAGCACACCTTGGCTAGCTTAACTTGTTGTGGTTTCTCATGGCGCCTGCCGCTTACGACCTTTTCATTTAATACCGTGATTGGCTAAAACCAACCTTTGGTAGGCGGGCACTGTGTGTCTCTTCACCCAATCAGATTGGAGAGTTCTGCAGAAAGTCCCTCTTTTCCCTTAACGGATTCGATGGGAGCAGACCCAGATTGATCATGTGCAGAACAGAGAGTGCTACATATTATCAGTCTGGCCTGCCTGGTATTACTGTTACACCTTTTGATATTTCTCTGCGCTATTCAATCTTAGCTAAAGGTCTATATCTAGACATCTTATAAACATCTAAAAACAATTCTCTACACTGAAAAAAACTTTTAAACCAAATATGTACCAATTTTAGTCGAGAATTCAATGAACCATTGAGACACTGTTTAAATATCTGTTTAGATGATTTTAACACAAAAAAATGGGGCCCACTGGGGAGTGTCGAGGATTAAAAGTAGAACAAGACGCAATAAAATTGTGGAAACAGGAGGCAGCTGGTTATTGCGCTGGTGTGGCTCTAACTTCATTTTCCTGCTGTTACCTTATTTCTTGCTCAATAACCTTGGACTTGTACGATACAAATTTAATTTGCGGCCTTTCAAGCTCAGCTCATTTAAAGCAATCACCCCTGCCTACTTTTTTTTTTTAACTCTCTGCTGAATTCAGCAGTAATTTAGCATGTATGCACATTGATATGCGTGTCTGCCATCAGAGACTCTGGTATTTTCTTTTCTCTTCTATTGTGATGCAAACAACATCTTCTGTTGGCACCTTCTAGACACAAAATCTACAGGTGCAGCATTTCAACCAGCTTTGCTGTATGATCTAAACTTGCATATTTCCACAATTTCCTGATAATATCATCAAAAGAAAGATAACATGAATTTAAATAGCCACCTTTGACAGGGATTACTACACTTCAAATTGAGAAAGTATTTAAAAACACATTGCTAGCGAGTAAAGTGACTCAACCATTAGTTAGACTTTGAAGCTTATAATTTCTTCTTTGTATTTAATCATATAAGGATTCAAGTCCATAATTAGCTTACATCTTTACAACACACCTCTTTACAAGAGCAAAGAAAAATGAAAGTAGATAAGATATTATAATCTAATTACAGCACAGGCTTATTCTGTGTGGCTGGAAAAGGAAGATGAGCAGGAAACTAGGAGGGGAAAAGAGGAGGAAAGGAGCTAATTGAGTGAAAAGGTCAATGTGTGTGACTGTGCTTAGAAATAAAGGGTGGCTGACGGGTTAATGAGTGTCTGCCATACATTTAGATTCATTGTCAAAGTCAAAGGGGGTCAAGCAACGGGGATCTGTATCTGCTGTGTAATAAGCACACGGTACCATTAGCTTTAGCATGTGTATTATTTTTGTCTTTCCAACTATACTGGATACTTTAAAAGGTTTTCATGCCATGGCTTTTTACCAAACCTAATTGCCATTAATAGGACAATTTAAATCTGCAGTAACCACTGATTTACTTTTTTTTTAAAGTAACTCAAAATCATTTGCTGTTTCTACAGTTGCTCCCAAATGACAAATTAGTGTCACACAAATGTTAATTTTACAGGTTTGGAATGAAGCCCTTAATCTACAAAATCCAGAACTATTAATGCCAATTAACCCACAGGGCAGCATTTTACTGTTTTGTTTAGACGCTTTGAACGTCAAAGAGGATGCTGGTACATGAAAGACCCTAATCCACAAGCAGGATGATAAAAGTAACGTTTCATTACTGATATTAGTCAATTATCGTAAAGGATGGTTTAATTAACCAGTGCCCTTAATAGGCTAGAAATAATAGTTACATGAAAAGTCACATCAATAATGTGTCTGTACATTAATTACAGGGTTAAACCCAGAGGGCAGATTTTTTTTTTTTACAAGGTTATGACTCTGAAGAACATAGGAAGGTAAAATATTCATAAAGCTCATTATAATAGTGTCATGTTTTTAGAGGTTATTTAAATGATGTACTTTGGTCTTTTGCAGTACGTTCCTCACCTGGAGTTAACTGAACAAAGTGAGGAAGGCTGCAGGTCCGGATGGCATCAGCTCCAGGCTCATG
This sequence comes from Fundulus heteroclitus, assembly GCF_011125445.2. NCBI lineage: Eukaryota > Metazoa > Chordata > Actinopteri > Cyprinodontiformes > Fundulidae > Fundulus > Fundulus heteroclitus. Next base: position 21,962,798 of record NC_046365.1, on the reverse strand, counting down.
GAAGTGCTGCGCGGATCAGCTGTGTGGCTTCATGGGACACATCTTCAGCGCCAGTCTGAGCAAGGGGAGAGAGCATCACAGCAGTGGACAACCTCCTGCGTGGTACTGCTGCCTAAACGTGCACAACTAAAGGACCTAAGCCGGCTCTGGACGTAGCACTAACATCGGATCTGACGACGACCCTCGAGAGGTTGGTCCTAAACCATCTTCACTCCCTGATGAGGTCTCCTCTGGATCCACTACAGTTCGCCTATGAGCATCAGGGTGGATGATGCCATCATTTTTCTCTTTCACTGAGTTCTGACCCACCTGGAGAATCTTCCAGGAAGCACAGTGAGGATCATGTTCTTTGATTTCTCCAGTTCTTTCAACATCACGGCTTCTGAAGGACATACTGGAGCGGTTAGAAGTGGGCCACCACATGTCCCAGCTGATACTGGACTACGTCACTGGTCAGCCGAGGTATGTGAGGACACAGGGCTGTGTTTCTGACAGGTGGATCTGCAGCATGGGAGCACCGCAGTGGAACTGTGCGGACACTGTTTTTGTTCACCCTCTACACGGCAGACTTCTCCATCAGATCACCAGTTATCTGATTATTCTGCCACGGTCCCTCTGATCACAGAGGACGACTCAGAGTACAGACAGTGGATAGAGAGCTTTGTAGACTGGTGCCAATGGAACCACCTCAGGTTAAATGTTGAGAAAACAGGAGCTGATGGTGGACTTTTGCAGGCGCAGACTTGCCTCATTGACACTAGTTAACATCTAAGGAACTGATCTTGAGCTGGTGGACTCTAAAAGTACCTGGATGTTCACCTGAGTAATAAACTGGACTAGAGTCACAACACTGATATTCTTTACAAGAAGGGTCAGAGCAGACTCTACCTGCTGAGGAGGCTGAAGTCTTTTTGAGTGCAAGGGGCGCTCCTAAAGACCTTCTTTAACTCTGTGGTAGCATCATCCATCTTCTTTGGTGTGGTTTGTTGGAGCAGCAGCTTATCTGTAGCTGAGAGGAAGCATCTGGATAAACTCATTAGGAGTACCAGCTCTGTGGTGGGATGCCCCCTGGACCCAGTGCAGGTGGTGGGAGACAGAAGGACTGTAGGAAAAATAACATAATGGATGGAAAATGTCTCCCACCTCATGCGTGGAGCTGTTGCAGAGCTGGAAAGCTCTTTCATTGACAGACTGCTGCATCCTAGATGCTCAAAGGAGCGCTTCCCCAGATCCTTCATCCCAGCTGCTGTTAGACAATTGTTTGCACATTAATGCAGATTGCACAGCTGTCTACATTGTTCTACAATTAACTGCTGCTACATTTCATATTTACTTGAATGTGCCTTTTTATCTGTTTTAAATTGCACAGCACTTACCCCCTTCTGATAAGCCTTTCTCTTCTGCTGTACAGCTTAACACTAGATTTAATCTTTTTCCTGTTTTGTTTTGAAGTGTTGTTCTAGCCAAGTGCTCCCATTGAGCTTGTTACACTGTGTAATTAATCGGTCACTCCCCCACCAGCTGTCAGGTTCTCCTGTCTACCTCGGCTGTGTTCCTTCCTCGGGTTCTTCTTCTGTGTTCATGCCCTGTCTTCCATTACACGCTTCGTTAACTTTAATTACTTTTATTTCTGTTAACACTTCAATTAATTTTTACTGTGATCCAAGAGCTTCGGGTCTTGGCCACACTGTTTAGTGCCATTTTATCCAGTCACTGAGCTCCTCCTGCATGTTGGATGAGCTGTAACATGTTTGCTGCTCCATTTGTTGCTCTTTGAAAGAGTATTTTGGGCATATAAGACGAACATAGAAGATATGAACATTTGCTAAAATAAAAATCAGCTTATGAAACTTGTAAAGCCCCGGGGTCCGTGGAGAAGAAATGTTCCAAAAGAACAACAGCAATGATTTCTGCGTTTTGTTTTTCCATTTGGCTAAAGGAATGATCTGTTCAGCCCAGACTTCAAATGAGGTAACATAAAACAACTTTTTACGTGAGCTTAGGGTGTGGTTGTGTGAGAAATCTGCTGTTTTATGGTTTAGCGAACTATCAGACTAGGGACAATATTCCCTGCCATATGGTTACACTGTTGTTACTGATTTTCAAATGAGACAAAATATATAGAAGAAACATTAGAGGCAGAGTCAAGTTTCTAAAATCGTTAGAATAATGGTGTTTGTACCTAATGACAAGTCATTTGTCACTTCATGTACAGTTGACAACAGATGTTTACCCTGTATGACATGTAAAAAAACAAAAATTTGAGATCAAATCAGAAAGTGTTCCTGCTTTAGATCAGTTAGAAAAGGATGTTATGGCCAATTTGTAACTAATATGGTGGAATGTTTCAGGCCATTATCTATTTTGAAGACGCATTCGTCCCCAAGCTTTAACATCATTACTGATGTTTTGAGATGTTGCTTTAATATTTTCACATGTTGCTCTTTTCTCATGATATTTAGTGAAATGCCCCAGTGCCTCCAGCAGTAGACCACCCATACAAAGTGATACAGCCACATATCTAAAAGGTACAGCATTGCTTTATTCTGGATAGTGACACTCTTCCCAGCTTTAGTCAGTATCTTCACAAGGTTTTTTGCTGTTTGCTGGAATTGATCGACACACTTCACACTAAAACACATTGATCTCTGAAGCACAGAAATCCCTCTCCTTCTGAAACAGTAGGACAGGCTTTGCTATGGCATTTATACAAGCATTGAACTGTGGCACCTTTAGAGATGTAGAAATTTTTACCCACTCAAACGTAGTTGTCTTTCTGATATCATGCTTGATTTGGTGTAATGATTTTACCCTGTCACACATGGAAACTACTTTTTAAGAGTTTTCAAAAAATCCACCTTCTGTTTAACCCAAATGCTAAACATGAACTATTCAGAAGCGATCAAAGCTGTGATATCATCATCGTGTGGGGTTTCCCCAAATTGTTTTAAAGCTAAAGTTTCTCAATATAAGTCAACTTCTAAAGAAAGGATATAGTACCGTTCTTTAATCTTATTCTGGTATTTATCAAATACAACCAATTGTGGCTAAAGTAACCTCAAACAGAACATTTAGTCGGATTAAATTTTTAGATACTGAGGCAATAAAAAGGTTATGCATCTTTTTATACAGTGCAGGTGAACATCTGCTTTTAGCTGTATAACAAAAAACATAGATACTAACAAAACTGCGGACAGAAGATATCGATGAAATGCCCCATTTCATCGATATGGGGCATTTGAAGATGTGGATGCTTTAATTCTTGATGCCAAAGCAAAAGAAAAAAAATAGTTTGAATACTCGATTGTTGTCTCTTCTTCAGCTTGAGTTCAACATCCATGGTAACAAACTGTTGCAGTGACCAGTGGGGTCAGGCATTCATCACGCCGTCAAAAGATGGATTTTGCAGGAGAGACATCACTTTTTCATCTGGACAGACGAAGAGTAGCTGTCAGCCTACTGCGACGTAAGGCCAGCTGTAAACAATGCAGTCATCCAGCAGGTTACCATTAGCAGGAGAATGCAGTAGCGTAGCTGTTTCCTGCAGGCCAGCTTTAAGACTTGGCTGGAAAATGGCTCTGCTGCCCAGTCCCTGCTGACTCCAAGCACACCGCATGGCATGTGTCTTCACTCGTAAACATCCGTTCAGCTGGCTGCATTCTTGCCAACAGTCCACATACATCATCAAAAGGTTATATTTGTCACTATTGGGGGGGAAAAAAAGCAAGAAACAGCAAAAATTTTGGGGGTGAATGCAGAGTGAAAAATAAACGTATTTATTTCACAACGTGGAATTTGGCTGTATGTTTACTGAGCATCTGAAATGTTTTTTTTATACAGTAGGAATTTCAAACCATTTTCTACTGTTGCAGCTGTAGGATTTCTGCAGAAAGATCTTGCATCTTGCATGATGTTGCCCTCGTCATGGAGTTCAGAAGCTTGGCCTGGTGTTGTGGGGGTGGGGTTGGGGGTGGACACACACCTGCACTACAGATCTCCCGTTCCATAAACACCGTGTTTCGACATCCATCTGTCGTGGCTTTGCTTTTCATCTTCAGAATCACAGCTGCTTACTCTCGCCTTAGCCAGCTTCATTTCTGGGAGAAAACCACATTCAGGTCAAACCTGCCTTACTCAGACATTCACAAGACGAGCCTGTAAAACCCAGGAGATCAAACCCTACCGAGCCTCTGGAAAAACACACCTATCTAAACTCTTTCAAAACAAAATCCCCTGAAACTATCCTCCAGAGTCCTGAGCTGCCTTTTTGCTGTCACAACCTAAATCACAAAAAGTGGGAGAAAATTTAGATCGACAATCAAATGTAAGATTTTTCAACCCATGCGAAGAGAAGGCAGGGAGAGACGGCGCACATCTAAAGCACAAACATTTTACCAAAGCACAGGGGTAAACAGTGCTTTGCTGCAGGGCAGAGCTTCTAAATGTGTCTGAAGCTGCTAATTTCATCACCTGTCGACATCACTTCTACAAACAAGCGCAGGAGATTCGTCCATTTGACTTAGATACTAAAGCAGGAAACAAGTTAGTAAATAAATTGAAACCCAACATAAAACACTGTAAGCAGCTGACGCAGTATGGATCCCAGTATGGACCATTAATATTTCCGATGCCGTTTTATAATTACGATGTATTCCAAGCTTTTCAAAATCCATTTAATCTTGCTAAAATTACACAGCATTTGATTTGGATCAGGTGAAAGACTAGAATACCCTTACACAGGACCTAATGCACAATGATATAATCCAGCATTACAACATGGTTTCAACAATATGCCATTTCATGAGACCCAGATTAGCTGGATTTGACTGCATATGGAGGGACTTATATGATCAGACGAACTGCTGTCTTTACAAACTGCTGACAGGAACAATGCAACTTAATGAAGGGGGAACATTTTACCATTTCACTGGCTAATGTACAACCACAACGAGAAAACCCGCATCCTCCGAGAGTCTCTGATCAGAACTCACCGTCAAAGAGGTTGGCAGGATGCACTTTTAAAAATCTCCATAAGGAGAACCTGAGGGGTAATTAGATATCCAATCTACTGTCAATTCAAGTGTTGTAAGTTTAAAGAAAGGCACCCAGATAATCACCAAATGCAACAGGTATTCTTATGTTTGTGCTCCACCTCCAATTCCAGGTAAATCTGGTTGATTCCATCTTCCTGCCTCCAAATACAGATGCTATCACATACAACTTTCTTTCTTCTCACTTGCTGAGTCATATATTATTAGTGACTGAAATTCAAAGAGGCAAACTTTGCATAAGAGTGCCGCTATCAGCAGTTTTGTAACTACTGAGACAAACATTGCATTCTTTAAATTACTTTAGGCTTTTGAAATCTGGAGGATTAGGAGACTCATGGGCAAAATTGAAAATCAGAGGCGTCAAGCAGAAAATGCGAGTAAATAGTAATAAAAAAGCTAATTACTTCCCATATTAGGTATTTACATTCGGTGAAAGAACTGTTGGTTGCTCGGGATGTTTAGCATTTAAATGCACGGCTTGTAAAGGGAACGTTACAAACGATCTTATTAGAGATTAGCTGGTAAGAAATTAAAATGCATGAGGGGAGATTTGAATAACTTTATTGCTTATTTATCTGCAGATACATTTTCATAATACTTTCTGATTACCGCACATAAAGTTAGATAAACTTTAATTAATGACTCTGCTTCTTCTGTCTGCAGCACATTTTGTGAAATTATACAACCATTAAAGATACAAAAAATACTCCCTCATTATGTTTCCTGTTTCTGAAAAGGTTTTTAGTTCAGACATGAAGTTATGACTTTGAGAGATAGCTCAGACAAAGTGGTTGAAACTGTTTAATTAATTTGGTTATGCTGATGCCTGATGTAAAGTTATTCACAGAGAAACATTTTTTCTGTATATAAATTAGACGAAGGAACAACCACGTCCTTATCAAAGTTATTCAGACAGAATTCAAAACAAAATAAACAATGTAATCCATAATAACCGACATGTTGATTTCATTTGCTCTCCTGTCCATCAATAGGTTTTACTTAGATATTGTGAATCAAAACTACTGGTCACCTGATGGATGGTTGGTTTCAGGTGAAATTTCAGTATTTATTGTCTCTTAATCCTGTTTCTTCTTTGGTATTCTTCTTACATCCTGGTTATGATCCTGCAGCACAAAATGTGAATAGTTAAATTTTCTACAGAGCTCCTAACACTTTGATCAGGAGAACTGGCAGCTGGTGAGAAATAAGTTAGATTTTTTTTTTGGGAGCCGGGGGAGGGTTGCATTCGAATAATAAAGAATAAACTCTACTTGATCTTTAATCCATGCACAGTAACATGTCTACTGGTTAACTTTTAAGTCTGATCAGCTTTATTTTCTCATTTAGCAAAGCTTTGTGAATTTATTGTTTAGAAAAATAAATCACCAGATTTATTTTTAGCTGTGCTATTCTCTCCTGTGTTTTTGTCTATTCTTGTTGACTGTTGTGTTTACATCGTGTGTAAGTGTCATTTGCACCTGTGTGTCTAGCCTGCCAGGGGTGTGTCTTTGACAGGTATGAATCAACCTGATTGGATGAAGAATACACACAGGGCCTGATCGCCAAAGATTCTAAGTAAAGATTGCTAACCTTTTTTTTTCCTTTTTTGTGCAAATTGCCTGGACAGATCCCCCCCCCCCTTTCAATTGTGAGCAATAAGTGGGCCTGTTGCACCTGATCTTCAAAGATTGCGTCCACAGTGGATTAGAAGTGCAAAACAGATTTGGTCCGCCCCATTTAAATGAGTACATTGAGTGCACTACTGGCTGTTTCGAGAGCAGCTGTCAAATAATCACTCCCGGCACCCAGGATGCACAAAACTACATTTAAAAGATTACCTATTGATCATAATACCTGAAAAAGCTGACTCTATCAGCTGTCAGCTCCTCTCCGAACCCCCTCTGACTCCGGGAAGAAGCCTCATGGTCAGACTTACAGGGAGATTCATCTCTAAATAGTTGGATGTACCTCCACCAACAGTTCACAACAGCCATTTGAGGCAAAATATTACACACTCAGGAAGCCTTAGAATAATTTAATACAACATAAAAGTCCTTTGATCACCAGAGATCCCTGCAAACCTGCACGGATAAGCAGGAATAGATAATGGATGGTTACTGAGCCCATATTAGAACAACGAGGGAGGGAGTTATGGATAACTTGTTGACATGGTTTTCTAGAATGACCATACGTCCCAGAATAATGGGGACAGTCGATCTGTCCCTGTCATTCAGTCTATTATATATTTGTCTGCAACTTCAGTTCTTTATGAATGAAAACTAGCCTGAAGTTGTGCAACAACTGCTGCATAAGAAGATGCTGTCAGACAGAGTGAGATGCTGGTCAACGCATATATTGAGTTACACTAATTAGTTTGAACCTGTTTTAGCCGAGCCAACATTACTTATAACCACTTTATTAACAGCACAACTGACCGAAGTGCTGAACAAAAATTAACAGCTTGCGTGATAAACACATAAAATTTTAAAGTTACAATCAACTAGAGTAAAATACAATACAAAACACTTAAGGATATTATAAATAACTTGGGTAAAGCATAATACTTAAAAGATGTAAAAAAACGTGACTAAAATGAATACGGTGAGCTCTGTCATGATACGTCAAAAGCCAATGAGAAAAGGTGGGCTTTCAGAGCAGATTTAAAAATGGACAGTGAAGAAGTCTGTCTGATGTGTGATGGCAGCAAGTTCCAAAGCCTTGGAGCTGCCGCAGAAAAAGCTCTGTCCCCTCTGAGCTTCCGCCGCGTCCTCGGCACGTCCAGGAGAAAGCTGGTCCACTGACCTGAGTGAGCGGGAAGGGCAATGCACTTGCAGAAGCTCAGAGAGATAACATGGGGCCAGTTTTAATACGTACCAACCATTTGAAGATCAGGAACAAGAAGCGCTGATGTGTGCCTGAAGAGAATCTTTAAGTCTATAAGGACCAGCATTACGTCATTCATCCCCATTCAACTGGCTGGCATCCTTTGCTGTTGAAACATATGCATTTAGACTTACACGCAAAAAGAAACAAAACAAAACAAACAAACAAAAAACAGTAAAAAAACAACAACCACAAAACAAATAAAGCCGAATTGGAATGGCCCAAATACAATCCGCCACTAATAAGAAGTGTACAGATTTTCCCTGTAACGTATGGTCTGTTGCACGTAACCATTCCTCCAATCAAATAATGTCAAAGGTAAAGTGCAAACCAACTTGTGATGGCTGGTGATAAGAGCATGCATGGTTTGTCTTAAGTTTTTATTTTTTTATTTTTATTTTTTATTTTTTTACATGGTTGAAAATTACTTTATCAGGTTTATATGCACTTGCGATAAATACTTGCAGCTAGGGTTGGACAATATGGAATTACATTTTTAGTTATGGAATAGTTATGGAATTTATTTTGATGATAATAAACAGTGACAGACTGGCAACCTGTCCAGGGTGTACCCCGCCTCTCGCCCAGTGAACGCTGGAGATAGGCACCAGCACCCCCCGCGACCCCATGAGGGATTAAGCGGTTTGGAAAATGGATGGATGGATAATAAACAGTATATAAAACTTACCCATGGCTTCTTTGCAATAAATTGGCCACCACATACAGTCCCTGTACTTTGAGACAGCTTTAGTAAGATGCAGCTTGTAGCCATCTACCAGTATGATCCTCACGTTTTGCTGTGATATGTTTGTGTGTTAATTTTTTTTTTTGTATGTACATCCCATTTTAAATCACTCACAACATCTCAAAAGGATCAAAATCATGTTTTGGGCTTTGGCCAGGACTTTCCAGTTCTTAATTCTTAGCAAGTCCTTGGTAGATTTACAGGTATGTTTAAAGGTGTTGTCATCTAGCAGGGTCCAGCTCTTGTTCATCTTTCATATTTCTTCACAAATGATAGCACATTTTCCTCTATCACTTGGTAGAACCCAAGGTGATTAGTTATGTCTTTTTTGTTCTTACAGTGACATAAATGGTGCATCTTTAATAATCTCTTATGAATTGTGATAATTTTTAACCGTAAAATTCAAAACTCTTGTTGAATCATAAACTTTGATTCAATTTACAACAGATTTCCATCAGTTTTTATGATTAAAATAACATTTATAGATACCCATTACATTTAAACTTCATAGAAATAGAAATTTGCCAACACAGAAAAGGTGAAAAAGACCAGATAGACTCGTGACTTATGCCATAAATTAAGTGGAAAGTGAAGAAATAAAAAGTAAATTGGTGAGCTCAGATTTATTGCGGTACATAAGCATGTTTCCTGTATACAGATCATCTCTGTGTGTCTGTGTAAAAAGTTAACAAAAAAAAGCCTATTTACAAGAAATAAACTAGAGCTGACATGAATGCAGGAATGACCTTTAAAGGCAACTTGGGACTGCAGGGATAACCTCCCACTCACTCTCACCTTTTAGCAGTCTGCTGAAGCCCCTGACTCCTGAATATAGGTGTTATTTGTCTTGGACACGTTCCTTCAGAGCTCCTGGACATTTTACTCCATTCTCACTGTATCTGTATGTGAAGGAATGCCAGAGGGAAGTGTGAGAATAAGCCTGATCCACTGAGACTGTACCTTGTTACCTGCATCCAGGAACTAAAGGATATTCTGCGAAAGTTAATCAATGTCCATTTTTGGGTTGGCTATTCATCTTAATCACCTTGTGTAGTCATGGATAAAACAATTTTAAGTTTTCTGTGGATAGTGTTGTGCTCCTTGTGCACCCTGGAGGTAAACTGTAGTGTTTGCCTTAGTGATGCATTGCTCCTGTCTAAACCTTGGTCTCACACACACATACTTGCGCTATGCAACGTTTTAGCTAAAGATCATCTGGCAGTTGCTAGTGAGGGAGTTATGGGATAGATTTAAGAAAAAAAAAAAGTCACATCCATTATTTTCGTGTTGAACCGTTAATATTTCAGGTCAGGTGTGTTCGGGGCAGTGGGAATCGTGTGAAGCAGGTGATGAACTGTGCTAGCTTCAAGACAACCTGGTGAAGATCTTGAAGAAGTTACTGTAGAAAAAATGTGTTGCAGCTTGGGAGAAAAGGTTGCTTTACAGTGGGGCTCCTTCGGGGTGATGCCTAATTAACACTCAGGGAAGTGTTGGTAGTTGACTCCTTCATGGCTTTTTAACAGAGACAGCAGGGAATCTGAAAACTGAAAGCAACATGACTTACCAATCCAGCCATCTATGGAAAACATGTACAAAATGAGAAAGGAGCCCTCATTTACCACTTAGAAAGCTACTTTTCAAACAATATAACAATCTGTAACAATGCCACCTGTTACCGTCTAACGTCGTTCTTCTCTTAACAAATGTATGTGGAAAGTTGTTAAAAGAAATTTGAGTCATATTTTGTCAACTCCGTATCCATGTGTACCATCTTTTGGCTTTAAACAGAAAGAAATGCAGCACATACCGTGTAGACAACCTCAGAATTTCAAGGATTTGCCTCATGTAATAAAACTCATGAGATAAACATCAAGTGAAAGTTTGGATACACAAAATATGTCAAGACAACAGACATGGCGTAGAGGAAGAGAGTAGAAGAACAGAAGGATGGGAAGAGATGAGCAGTGACAGCTTTAAGACGCACAGCAGGGCTGCAGGGTCTTGTCCTTGAAGTGCACTTTCTCTCATTTTCCCGCAGGCCTGATTCTGTTTACGGCGGGTTCAAATGCCGGGGCAACACAGTCGAGACTGAAGAGGTCACGGTCTCATTTCCCTCAAGGAATTAAACCGTAATGGTTTATTAAAGACACTGGAGCCAGCTGGGAGCGCCGTAGCGGCTGTGCATGAGGGTAACTCTCTCGACACATGAATAAAAATACATATTATATTACCATATGCTGTGGTTCAGCAGAAAATCCGAAGATATGTCACCCTGTCTGCTAAGTGCAAACGTTTCAGATTTCCTGGTTGCCTGGCAGCAGCGCAGGCGGCGGGGCACAGGGCAGAGCATGACAAAGTCACTTTTTACATTCCAGAAATACATTACATGTTACAAATATTCAATATCAAAGCACAGGAGCAGTCCGTTGTGTTTCTGTATCTAGTCTAATCACAAAGAAAACTAATGATTCCTGAAACATAATCAGTAAATTAGAGTAACATTTCATATGGGTATTTTATAGTTTTATTGCTGTGAAAACTTTAGATGCATTCACTCAGGGTTTCAGGAGTTAATGGCTAATAGTTGATGGCTCACCAAAATAATACTGCAACTCTATATGTCGAACTCTGCAATTACATTAAACAATGACCTGTAGCCTTAATTACTCCCCATTTCAGGATTTAACCTGCTGTCACTGATGATTTAGTGTCACACCAATGGAAATTGACAACAAATTATTAGTATCGGTTTTTTAAATGCTTTCATTGTCATTTATCTACCGGGTGCTTTTGCTGCTCTGATGCTGCTGCTATTGAAAGAGAATTGACCGTCTCACTTTCAGCGGTCAAGTAACAAGTCTTCGTGATTATCTGTGTTCACCCAGCCTGAAATGCTGGACTTTAGTGGAGATTTTAATTAATTTAAAGGAACAAAACCTACAATGTATTGATTCTATAACTGTAGTTAATAGTCTTTTAATTGTCACATGTCTGTTTTTTTAAGGTATGAGATTGACAATGAAACTTTCTTCAGGATACCTGATCAAACCCACATAGACCGTAGCTTTAATCTCTCTGCTGAAAAGGATTATTGTTTAAATTACAATTAGAGGTAACATTTAAAAAGTTGTAACACTTTAGTTTTTCATTTTATGCAAGGAAAAGCTAAAAAATTGTGTTTTGAGGAATTAAATACATCATTAAACTGATCATATGTCACACAAAGGGGAAAAAAACCCTGCAAGATGGAGTTTATTCTGTGCTAAAATTGAAGCGTATATTCCTCGTGGTTGTAATATATTTCTATAGGGGCCTCGACACGTACTGACTTTAATAATTTCTACGGCAGTAGCTCGCTCTGGTTGCATCTAACGGTTTTCCAGTTAGATTCTCACGCCCTGTTGGCTTATTATATATTTTTTTGGCTTTATTTGATAGTAAACAGAATGCTTATCTGTATACTTACCATAGTTAAAAACACGTGACCGGAAGTATGAGATTACGTATGAGCGCATCGAGTGAATAAGGAGAAACCATGTAGCTGAGCCAGCCAGCACTCCCAGCGGAGGTGCATAAAGAAAGAGGTTAACCCTAACCTTGTAGATCTGGTTGATTCACGACCACGCCAAGCTGTCACTTTCCTGCCACGCATTGCAGAACGTCTACTGGCTCTTACAGTAACTGTGTCAATTGTCGGCATCTTGCTTTCTGAACGCTTCACGGTACCGCCGGCAGACGGGCACAACAATGTTTATGTCTGCTGATCTGCTGGTGTAACATTCTTTCCAGGCTCAAAATGGACTAAAATAAAAAAAGGACTAAACATAATACTATGTCTGTTGTTTCTGCCTGTATATGCTGTATTTATGGACATCCTCAGCTGGTGTCTGTCTTAAAAAAAAAAAATTCACCATGGTAACATGGTAACATGTGGTAACAATAAGGATTCTTCATTCTTGATAAGCATTATCAGGACAAATGCTTGGCGAATTTTGTTTTATTTGATGATAAATATATCTTTATATGTTTTCTAATACTCAAAATACATGACCAGAGCCCTTTAAAACAGGCTTCCACTGGTTCAGCACAGTTCTGTAATGTATTAATTCAATTCAATTAAATTTTATTTATCTAGCTGTCGTCATAGCTCAGTATGAACGGTCATCTGCCTCGACCGAATGGAGGTTACAGAAGACAGAGCAGAGACACAACAAGAGAGACAAACAAGCACAGAAGCACACATTGATCCAGTAATCTGTTCTACATTAGATGGTTGTAGCGGGTGATCTGTCTTCCCTGGATGATGTCACAGCTAACAGAACGTCAGACCAGGTGTACCTACTATGAAGAAAAAAAAGAGAGAGAACAAAAAGTAAAAAGCTGAAATGACGACAGTCATTTCAATGTAATACAATGCAAATCTGGAGAACAGTAGACTGAAGAACAGTAGAAATCAGTAGAGTGAGAAAAATAGGCCCTGATGTCCTCCAGTAGCCTAAGCCTATAGAAGCATAACTATAGAGGTAGCTCAGAGTACCATGAGCCACCCTAACTATAAGCTTTGTCAAAAAGGAACGTTTTAAGCCTAGTCCTAAAAGTAGACAGGGTGTCTGCCTCATGGACCAAAACTGGGAGTTGGTTCCACAGGAGAGGAGCCTGATAGCTAAAGGATCGGCCTCCCATTCTACTTTTAGAGACTCTAGGAACCACCAGCAGACCTGCAGTCTGAGAGCGAAGTGCTCTGTTAGGAACATACGGGGTAATCAGAGCTCTGATATATGATGGAGCTTGATTATATTATTATATTAAGTTCTGGAGACTTAAAGCCTGTGCAAATTCTGAGTTATCTGGGTCATCGCAACAGCTTGGGGCAAGATTATGCAGTCCACTTGCACCTCGAGAACAAAGGGGCACTCTTTTGACCACAGTGATGTCCAGATCTTGGACAGGGAGAACAGATGGTTTGAAAGAGGGGTGAAAGAAGCCATCTTGGTCAAAAGAGAAAAGCCATCACTAAACAGAGGAGGAGGATTGCGCTTCCAACTCCTCTGTGTTTACAGCTCTGTCCTCCAACACATTCCAGAGAGCTTACATTAGCGGTCTCATCATTATTCAGGTGACCAAGTACTCCACTCACATCAAGCAATAGCTTCTAACTACCCAGGACAGAGATGGATGGGTCATTGATTTGCATCTGACTGAGAATGTGCCCAGGAGGATTGACCACGTCCTTAAAAACAGCAGCGCTCCAACTGCAGGTTGCTCAAGTGCGAGCCACCAGAATTGACAAAAACTCTGAAATGTTTTCACAAAGAACTGAAAGAAAGTCAGGTTGCCTCTGATTTAAGCCTGTTTGCTGTAGAGACTTAGAGAGAACTGAAACATTAACCAATGTTGGCATCAACAAAGCAGAGCTGCAGTTTTCAATCATTTCTAATTTACATTTTAAAACTCTCCAATTTTCAGAAACAAATTTGCCTTTTCATTTAATTTTGTTTTCTTGCTTGAAACAAATTGATCATGTGTGCACATCTGCAGTAATATTTCATTTCACCATTTAGGACATTCAGTTTTAACAGGAAAGAATGAGTGTGGCAGCACGCATGCATTTCCTCCTTTGCATGTAACTCAGTGTAATTTACTCATGAGCACACAGCACTGACCCAGTGAATTATCAGCTCTTTTCATGAAACAGTGCAGCCTTGATTTCCTTCAGGTTCGTTTAGATTACCCTCCAATTGACCCTTTGCAAACACCCATTTCCCTCAATAAGTGTGTGACAGCTTGGCGGCACCATACTTAATGATATGTGAAAACCACAGCAGGACTTTATTAGACTTATGCATTCATTCATTTTAATTTTCCTTTTCCTGCTGTTAAACAAGGTAAGGTATTTCACACCAGTATACTTCTAGTTTTTTATAGAAGCACCAATATTTCAAATTAAGGTAGTATATTTTCCTAATGTGTTGTGTTTATAAATTTAATCTTTCTCTTACTAACCTTATATGTACTATTTATTTTGTAATCATGTAAGAGTTTCTTACAGGTATGGAACCTTTCTGACCAAATAGTGTGTGGTGTTTTTGTTCTGTGAAATTATTTTTAAATCCATTCAGGTTAATAAAAAAATAAATAGAAATCCACCAGTATGTGTTAGTATCATCCATATCAGTTGTCCTCCTATTTAATATTTCTGTCATAACTCAAACCTCACATTTGCATGTAAATAAACCGTTCTCCATATTTTAACACAAATACATAACTATGCAGATAGAAATAAGCATTCTAACGGATTTACTTCCACATTAACATGCTAACTAAACACTGAAATTCACATGCATTCAAATGGCTATACATTAGAAAATAAAAATATATCTGTGAGCACAACTAATTAAATGTCCTGTTTCTTTTTCAACCTCAGGAAAAAGATACTTTTGTTTTACTTTTTAGAACAGGATCATGTTCAAGACATTGTTTCAAGTCTACACATATAACTGATTACCTTTCTAATTAGTATTGCATACATCCAAACAATTATTAAATCAAAAATCACAATGAAAGTAGATAATATGGAGTTACTGTGGATTCTGTGTGTTACAAATATAGTTTTAACTTTCATATTCATTCATTTAAGTATTATGATTAACTGTCAAACAGCATATTGTTTATGATCTATACTTTTTGTAATTTCCTCCATTTACTCAACAGGTATTAAATAAGATATTGTCAAACAATGTGGGCTCAGAGTAAAGGTTTAGTTATTGTTTTAATTATTTTGTATTCTATGTTTAGTTATAAAGGTTGTCTCATTGAGATGCCAGATCTCATTTATGAGAGAGACCTGTTTTAATTAGACAGAAAGAACATCAAAAAGTTAGAAACTGAGTAACAATACAAATAATTAAAACACATGACTCACATAAAATAAGCAAATTAAATATGACCTACAAACAAGAGCAGGTTTCATGGGATGATGTTTAGTTTGATAACAACAAACTTTATGAAATATTGTTTTTAGCTCAAGAATCCCGATAAAATTGACAAAATAAAGACATTAAAGGTCAGGCTTAATTAGCATATTTGCTCAACACTAACAAAGTATTAAACAAATGTGGATGCAAATAAATGTCTGCATGTAGATTGCTTTACACCTTTCACCTTTTCCCACATTTAGACAGAAGGCTGTCACCTTTTCAACTAAATCTTGCTCCGGTGATGTCATGTATATATATACATCAATGTGATACAACAGTATCTGATGTAACATTAACACATAGTCTTTTTTTATGAGCTTGTGTGTGCAATCAATAAGAATATAAGCGAGACAGATCCAAACTATTGGACCAAAAACATTTTTCATTAGCTGTTATAACAGTGTAAGGCAATTTCAACCTTTCACGGTTGGTGTGCTGCATGTTGGACATTTTCCTTCTTAAACCAGTGATTTAAATAAATTGGTCACCAGCAGATTCTTGCAGAACCTGGTGTCAGGCTTCGGAGATAATTTATCAGTTTAAATCAAGGACATTAAAGCTGAAACACATATAAAACAACCAGGACACACGGCCAAGAGAACTGGAACAGCCCACCTTTGGTTTACATCATAATTTATCTTTTTTTGATGGATCTCCATGAGACGATTGTGTTGGTACAATGACTGAAATATGAGAGTTTCTGAAATACACAAAACACTTTCTGTAGTGTGACGGCATGCAGCAGAGACCATCGGCACTAAAGGTGGATATGATTGTCAAGGGGACAGTCTTGTATTCTATTCACAAAGTCCCCTTTATGATGCAAGCCCCTCTTTGCCATCAACCTTTACATTTTGATGCGAGACATTTTTATTCTTCTGGGCAAAATGACACAGTTGTTTGGTTCTGAAGCGGACTGACGATGTGAAGTGCCTTCCTTCGCAATGTTAGCTTTACTTAACATGGAAGATAACCACAATCAATAAATGCAAAAAAAAAAACAAAAAAAAACACACACATCTAATGGGCAAATTTGTGTGGTTAGTGGAAATCAAAGTAAATTTCTTTTGCTTTGCTTTGATAGCTGCAGCTTGATTTCCTTTGCAGGGTCTTGGCGAGGTCTTCTGATGGGGGTGAAGTGGGCTTCCCATTATATGCAATAATGTGTGGTGGTTCATTTTCATGGCAGCATATGGATTCAGGGTGAGGCATGGAGCAGTAGCAGTAGTTTTACTGTCATTATGTGTCACACAAAACTAAATTACAGGTGCTACTACTTTGTTGCTCCAAAATAAAGGAAAAAAGAGGAAAAAAGAAAAAGTAACGAGACATAGATGACTAATGAATAATAACGATGAGAAACAGAAACAAAATGACAATCCTTAAAAACACAAAGTTGCACATTATTTTTTTGTATTGTACATACAGTACATGTGCAAGTGTTTGTTAGTATGTATGTGTGTGTGTGTAGTGTATGAATAAATACATGCAATATTGAAGATGATCTCCAGAGAGGGCAATGTTCTTGTAGATCGTGAGTGTTTAAAAATATTAAGGCCAAGGATAAAAACTGTTCTTTAGCCTGGTGGCGTGAGCCTGCATCGACCTGTAGCATTTGCCAGAAGGCATCAGAGGGGTCTTTGAGGATGGCTAAGAACCTCCTCCTGCATCTGGCGCTGGCGATTCCCTTCAGCGAGGGCAGAGGGCATCAGACGGTTTACTGGGCCTTGTTTATACCCTCTGCAGTACCTTCCGGTCGGCCGCTGAGCTGCCGGCGTACCAGGCTGAATTAGTACAGTCTCAATGGTGGTAAAAGGTCACCAGCAGCCTTTGATTCAGTTTCAGTGGAGTCTCTGATGGGCGTTACGCCAGCACTGCTTTGATTTTTCCAGACCAGGTCATCTTCTTCATAATCTCCAGGAATCTAAATGAGGTCACCAACTCCATCTCCTCTCTGTTGATGAAGAGGGCGCATGGTCCACTTTGAATCTATGGAAGTCTACGATGGTTTTTGAGGCATTCAGAAGGAGCTTGTTCGCTGAATACCATGAGGTCGGATGTTTCACCTCCTCTCGTGTAGGCAGCCCCTCCCCCTCCTGTGATGCGCCCAACTAGGGTGGTGTCATTGGTAAACTTAAACACTCCAGGATTTTTCTGGATAAAGTCAAAAGTTAAAGCAAAAAAGCACCTGACAGGGAGTTAAAAAAGTTCTGTCATTACATTTAAAATCGAGGAAGAAGATTGATGAAAAGGGGAAGAAAAATGCTCAAACAGCATGTAATACTAGTAGCCTCTGGGCAACTCAAGAATCAAATTTCTGCCTGTGAGTGATGTTATTTTTTCATAATTCATTTTTTCCCCATCATGAATCTTTTTAATTTAAAGGTATCTAAAGGTATCATTTTAGTGTAAGTGTAAGTGTAGGGCAAAAAGTCTTTATTTAAGAAGGCCTGTTTGGTAAGTAGCCCTCTGTACTGAAAACCCTCTTATTTCCATTCTACCATGCAGCTTAAATAATATATTCCCCTACTCTGGATACACTGACACTAATGGTGGGTGCAAAGAAACATCTCATAGGGATGTTGCGCAGATTGTGACAGAAATCCTCCCTCCACTCATCCGGCTGATTCCTTGTCAGGGTTACGTTGTGATGGTGTCCACACCGTCAGGACCGGATTATCCATAAGGGCCAGTGGGGCAGTGCCCAGGGACACCAACCATGGGGGGGCACCACATGACACATGCTTTAAAAATATATTTTTCATAAATTGTTATATTATTTACTTGAAATTGTTGAAAGACCATGCATTATTAATTTTGTGAACACTGATGTCCCAATAATAATAAATGATAAATAAATTAAGATTTTTTTGATTTCAACATTTTAAAATAAGATATTTGAATATTGCTCACTGCTCATATGCCTACATGTAGTTGTGTAAGTTAGTAAATAGTAAATTACATTACAGAAATCCCCTTGATTATGTCTGATGTTTTTGACCGGAGGACAGCACGGGTAAAGGGGGGGGGGGGGCTTTGAGGTATAGTGCCCAGGGGCACCACATTGTCTTAATACGGGCCTGACACCGTTCGTCAGTTGCTTGTTTGTTGCAAAATTATCAGAGGTGAACGTGTTTTATCAATGTGTGTGTAAAACAGCATGTGGAAAAAAGTTAATATTTGAGTTAATAAAACCTTTTTATCCATATTTATATATGCAGTATGTTTTTTTTTTCTTCAAATTGGGGCCCAGAATTGGGACTCAGAACTCCGCCCACTAAAGTGACCATTTTTGATCCAGTAAACATCGTTCGTGTAATGACAAAACAGATGCCAGAGAGAGCAAATGAACTGCCAGCAGATTCCTGACAGCAGGAATTTCCAAAGTATTTCACCTATTATACCTTCCGGAGTGGATGATAAACAGCAGCTCAGATAATTCTTTATTTTACCTAATATGCTAACTGTTATCTTACAGAGTTGTGTGTGTGTTTGGTGGCGGCGGTGGTGCTCCACCCCAAAAGATGGTGCTGTCACGTGGTTCTGTAAGTTCATTCTTAATTGTTTGTGACAATCAAGTTTCTCACTTATGTTCTGCAGGCACTGGCTTAGATACGTTTAGTGCAAGTCCTTTGCATCCTGTTTAGATCCCAGTGTGTTCACATCTGAGCTCATCAGTCACTTCCCCTCATCTACTCGGTTCATGTCTTTTCACAGCTGCTGTGTATTTCTGCTGATTAGGCTCACCTGGACTGGGTCATTTTAATCACCTCCTATTGCGTACAATCTATCACTTTCTTTCCCTCCTTGTCAGATCCTTCCCTGCCAATTAGTGTTTCCCAAATGTACATTCAGTGCTTGCTGTTTTATTTTTTTTTACCATGTTTTAAACATTTTGCTGTTTTCTTTTTATATGTCTTTTTATATGTTTTGCAAAACATTTACCGGCAACATACATTTCCTGTCAGTCTTTCTGCATTTTCGTCCTCCAACAACACAATACAATATACACATTGCTTTAAAAAACAAACAAAAAAGAAAATCATAGCGTTCTTTTTTTGTTTATGTCCACAATCTGTACTCATAAAGCATCTTGCTGACACCACTGAACGAGCAATGGCCAAGACTCAAATGTCGCTTTAAATTAAATCTGTTCTGATGATTTTTGTGATACCATCAACTTTATGAAAGACCCGGAAATATAAAATCTTGGTCGGTGGGACAAAATTGCAATGTACGAGCCATGAGTAATTGAATGCTGGAAAGGAAGCCTCGGAACAAGGAGCGGCTGAGGTTACACTCGAGGCCTTTGCTGCTCAAATGTCAGAAAGCTCTTGATCTTGTAGGCGTTCTAGAGGAGCGGAAGAAAAGAGTCCTCAACACCACACAAGAGGTGTGAAAAGACTGCGACCACACAAAACGTGGTGGGATTTTACTCTGTATCAGATGATTTCAAATCAAAAGCAAGGATTTGTCAGAAAAATCTGAGTATATCTAAAGTGCAAGCCTTCGCATTCTGCACACCGTTACTGTCTAAGTTTTTTTCTTTCCTGAAGTTCAATCTCTGGGTATTTTTAGATCTATTTAAATATCACCTTTCCTGCAGCCCCTTTCACTCATCCACTCTAATTTCCTGCTGAGCTCAAGGGTCAAAACAAGGAAATATATACTCAGTCGCCATCCAGTGATTTTTATTCTACCTTTCTGCATGGAAACATGGGGTACGAGAAAACCCAGGGATACACCATGAAATAAAATAGCAGCAAAAGTCAAAGCAAGATGAGCACCAAAGAGCTGAAAAGAGCAAGCAGGAAATGTAATATTCAATTGTACAACACATCTTCCAGGAGACTTTACCATCAAAAATTGTTTTCTCAGACACCAAGTTGATCATAAAATGCTTTCTTCATAATAATCTTCTACATTTGTACAATGCCAAGCATGAGTATTATTACTCTTTAAACAATCAAACACTGTATTTTTGCATTACAACCACACATGGACTGTGTAACAAACCAACGCAAGACAGTGCACAACTGTGAAGAGGATTTTCAAAAATGTTCATAAATACAAATCTAATAACTAAATATTAGCCTGCATCATGTTCAAGCGTAGTTTTTGGGTTATGTCTCCCATAACCTTGCATGTTTAGACTGAATTTCTTGCATGTTCTTTTTTGGAAAATATCATCCCTATCAGGTTAGATGGAGAGTTTTTGTAAACTGTAACTGTTGAGTCTTGCCACAGATTCTCAATTGGATTCTGGACTTTGAAGAGACTTTTCAGAGGTATGAACATGCTTTCATCTAAACTACTGCAACAGACGTCCATGCATGATTGTGCTGTGTTTAATTCCACCCATCTTTCCATTTGTTCTAGCCCCCTTTGCTTTTGCTTCTTGTTGGTTTTTTTCAATGATGGCATTGCCAGTCTATCACGCTTCTGGAGTAATATTTGTCCTGTTGATTGTTCCTCTCACCGAGCTGCTAATTTATCAGCTCCTTTAGAGTCGCTATGGTCCTGCTGGCTTTTTCTCTGATTGATGCCCTCCTCTCAATTTAGGTGGGGCCATGAATGACTTCTGAAAGCAATTGATTGCACTGATTTTCATTTTGGCGATTCAGCGTAAAGGGGTATGAATAATGCACACCCCACATTTCACTTTTTTTTTGGTTTATGATAAACAAATAAAACTGTTCACTTACGCTTAAAGATTGCACACTAATTTGCATCGATCACATAAAATCTGAAATAGTACGAAGGCGCTGTACATGAACAGAAGGCCAGCTGTTGTTGGACAAAAGCGAATGGATGTTCATATCATCAATGAATCGTCTGTGTACACTGCGACCTCTACATGCACTTTTAAAATCAAAGATTGCTCAATTAAACCACAAAGCAGCCACGGGGGTTACGCCGTGTTACTTTAACAGGGAGAAGCATACAGGGAGCTGCAGAAGAGAGATGAGAGGAGGGATGAGAACATGGCACAGAGGAAAAGGAAAATGTGTACGGTGGACATTTGAAATTGGTAGATAACATTGAGACAGATGAAGAGAAATCAAAATATCACAGGGTGAGTCTCAGAGACACACACACACACACACACACACACACACACACACACACACACACACACACACACACACACACACACACAGAGCGAGTGTGTGTTTCTAATTACAATAGGAGAAGTATTGCCATGGTGACATATTAGTTTAATCAAAACTGAATGGGGAAAGGCAGAATTGTTCCACAGGGCTGTCGTCATTCAGCTTTACCACTGCCGACCTTTGCATATTTTCATTCCACGTGTGGCTGAAATATTACAACCCAGCCTCACGGCTTAATGGAAAGTGGTCCCGAAGCAAAAATCCATGCATTCACACTGATGGACAGGGATAGGGCGTGGGTTTAAATGAAGGGTGGTAGGCAAAATCGTTCATGTCTTGCGTAATGATTAATTGTCTAATAGGCAAAACCTTTGCACAGAAGATATCCCAAAAAATATTAATTTTGTTATTTTCCAGAGAAATAAAAAATAAATAGTGACGGCTTGTGTCAAATCTTTGTACTGCTCATCATTACATTTGTACAAACAATGTAATGAAGCCTTTCGGTTCAGGCAGTTTCCTCAGACTATTCTAAAACTTTGTTTTGTTATAGCAATTATTATCAGGCAGAAGAGAAAAGAATAAATGATGTCCCAGGACACAGATCAGATTACATTTTGTGACAGTTTAAGTGACCTCTATGAGAGTGTGATGTAAATATAATGATGTGCATGACAACAGCTGCAACAGCATCTGAGCAAAAATCTGTTCCCCCACATGTGCATTTGAGTCTGGATGTCTACCTAGTTAAAGATGCCATCCCTTGGTGATGTCCTGTGTGTGGGTCTCTTTCCGAGAAGTAGACTGCCTGGAGCTGGTTGGCCACCTGGTTCCTCTGTGGCAACTGTAATTCAATAAATAAGACTGACTGGCAATGGCCCCAGACCCCAGACCAGTCTGAGAGCAAACCCTCCCACTTCTGTTTCTGGGTTTGAGTGTGTGTGTCCGACTTTAGCTGCTTCATCTCCTGCTTCATTTTAATCCCTTCTTCTGCCTTTACATCATTGGAAAAAAAAAACCAGAGTGTAATAAATATTAGCTATTAAAATTGTTTGAATTGCAACTAATCAAAGAAATGTTCTATACTGATTTAAGTTCTAAGGGCATTAACATGTGGCTTTGGTAACATATTCCACCAAAACATTTTCAGTCACTCGTGATCTGTTGTGTCCATCAGAGAGCAGTAAGGGAGACCCGTTTGAATGGGTTGTATTACAAAACAATATAAACTCCATAAAGATTAAGGAGTGTAGTGACACTTGTGGTTGAGTAAGCATCTGTGTCTTGGGGAGGATTTAGCTTTACATCTAAACTGTGTTTGTTGGGCAGAAAAGTTTAGATGCCACTTTGTTCGAATGCTTTACTAAAGCTCTACTTACGGTTGACTTAAGATTTAAAATATTAGGAACGCTTTGAGACTAAACCTTTACATATGGAGCACAAATAAGATTACTTTTTGAGTGAACCAGTGAGGATGCTTTTTAGTCATGATTCTTTGACAAGGAAAGACCCGACAGTGGTGCTTGTATGACAGAGGGGATCCTCTGCAACATTAAAGGAGCAATAAGTAAGATATTTACTGTAAAATCACTCTAAATCATTCTAAATCATTCTCATTTGTCACCTGGGATGGAAGTAACATTTCGTATAAATATTTGGTCATCTCTCTATCAGCAATGTCTTAGGCCCTGTCCCAATACTTGCACTTTTCACACTAGCGCCCCTCAAATGCGCGTTTGCTCCGAGGGTTTGAGTGCTTAGTGTGTCCCAATTCTCCAGAGTGGCATTTCAGCCCGTCCCCTTTGCGCCCTCAAGTTATGCTTGCTATCTGCTATGTTATAATTTTTTTTAACCTAACAACAGCTATTGATGAAGTTGTAAAAAATACAATAAAGAAATAGTTATGAAAATATCAAATGTGTTTATTAATTTTTGCTTAGTTAGTTTAGATTTCTTTTGGGTATATAAAAATATTTTCCATTCATTTCACATTTGTGTAAATACCCGCTCTGCCCAATCCTCTCAAATTTTGGTTCCTGCAATTTGTTCCCCTCAAAATGATTCCTTGTTAGCAGTAAAGATTGCAAAAACAGTGATGGTCCCACCATTGTTGGTGTTATGACACCGAGGCGCAAATGCATGACATAACCCGTAGTGTCCCAATTCTCCTGTTTTGGACGCTTGTAACCTGCACACTCATAGAAGTACGTAGGGTTAAATGTGAATATTGGGACAGGGCCTTAGTCAAGTTTTTCTCCTTTCAAACCTAGAGGTACGGTCCAGAACTACTTCGGTTCAGAGTGTAGCCGGTTTTTACTTCCTGGTTCCCGAGCCAATCATATGAAAGTTCCCAGAACTCAAAAAACAGAGCACTGAATTTGGTAATTTATCTTGGCAAAAAGGCAGTAGCCTGCAGACATCAAAGCCAGTAAGAGAAGTGAACCTGAAATAGAACAGAGTACAACATAATATACCTATACCTGTGGAAGTGAAAATTCAGTGCAACAACGGACCGTTGAGTAAATGGCAGGTGTCCGTGAAAGACATTGTGTGTTGTTCAGATTTAACCACTAAGTGTCATTATTACTTATACTTCCTTTTAAACTGGTTTGTGTTACACTTTTGACAGTGGCTATGAAACCGCATCCTTATTTGTCAAGTTTAGCCAAACTTGATCAACCTAAGCTTTCAGGTTTTAAGAGCATTTAATGGATAGGTAATTCTGGATTGAGACATTTTAAATACTTACTAATATCCTGTTGTTTATAAACTGTTTATTGAGGAGACTTTTAACTTTTGTTTATTTAAAATGTGTTCTGGTAAATATTTACTGTTAAATTTAGGTAAATAAATACAACACAGACTATAGTTAAAGTGTTTGAGTAAAATATAGTTAAAAAATTATCTATTTGTTAAATAGGTACATTTTAAAATATTGGGGTAATGTATGCCTCACTGATTTGTTTTAATGTCTTTCAACTTACATAATTTATTCTCATTTTCTACCTTATCAAATACTGACTAGAATCTCTCTGAATAAAATGTTAGTAAATTGTCAGAGCTGACTTTAACACTGCTGATTTGCATTGCTTCACAGGAGCCAGCTTTTACTGTAATGTTTAAAAGTTATACTTTATTTTCTTCTTAAAAATGTAAAACTTTAAAATACGATTTCTGATTTTTTTAAAGACAAATTTTCAGCTCAGGACAGGGATAAGATATATAGAGTATGTGCCTAACATATGAAGCAGTCAAGTGGAAGACACATTCTTTTCTGAAAAAAGCTATCTGGACATCTTGAAGAGGTTGTATCTCTAAAGAATAGGGGAAATAAATCTAGCAAAGATTTAACAGAGGGTGCAGAGATATATCCTTCTTCAGTCGACATATATCCTATGTCAGGTTTCCAAATAGTAGCTCTTTTTCAATTACAGAAGTTTGTGTGCCAAACTGTACTATCTTTGGTATATTTAAAAGATTGAGTGGTAGGAATGAAACCAAATTATATGTTTGACAAAGTCTCTAAACATCTCTTGTAAATTAGATTATTGCTAGGTTAGTAGGGAACCTGCAGAAAACCGTATTTTTTGCACCTAATAACAGAATGTGAAGGGATTTCTGGTTAATCACATTAACATTCGTTAGAGGCTACTTAGTTCCTGTAAAATGTGAGGAGGCGTCATTGATCTCTGGAGTCTGACACAAAGTGTCAGACTTATAGTCTCTTCAATGGTGTCTTCTTGCAGACACTGACAGGAACTCTCGGATGTTGCAAGACAGGGACAGCAACATATCTGACGGCTCTGCTTTCAGGAGGTTCAGAGTAATCTTGAGTAACATTAAGGCCAGATGGCTGACTGATCAGAAAGATAGTGGCTAAAGTAAGGGGTAGAATGGTTTTCATATCTGATTGATACAAGATATAAAAAGCAGACAGTCACATGCAGAAAGTAAATAAGACACAAAGATTTGAGGTAATATTTTATATTTAAACATAAATGTAGATCATATCCTAAGCAGTCCAAAGCAGAGCCTCTCCTTTTACATATAACTTTATTAAGCTGAAGTAAGGCAAGAAGAAAGAATGAAGCCGTAACTGCAGTCTGACATGTCTTTGATCTCACAACCGTTGACAGAAGAGAAGATCACACAGTTTTGGTGTGTTCACTCATGTGTCATGAGGAGCTGTGTAGCCTTTCAGGTGTTCGCTTTCTGGGACTGTCCCTCTGTGCCTCTCCTGCCTCGTCCCACGGTGACCTCCAGTGCCACAACCAGGGTTGTGTCTCAAAGCTTGGTGCTGCTGTCGTCATCATGCCTCAATGCCCTCAGTTTTCATGGATGCAGCTGAATCCCTGCTTCACTTCTTCAGGGTCACATTGTCTTCTCTCCTCAAGTTGCAAGCCCCCCATTCCGCAACCAGGTAAGGGATGGTCCCAGGTCTCCAGCTGAAGTTCCCACTGCCAACTCCATGTCTCCAGCCGCTACAACCTAAGCCCTGGCTTCAGTCTGTTAGGATATCAACAAGGTCAAGTGGAACGAGCTGTTTATCCCAGAACTGCATGGCACACTTAGATGGCACTGACCCAAAAGATTGGCACATATCTATCAGATACCACCCCGGAGGTGACACAGCTTCCCTGCTGATGTCACAGTTTGGATGTGTACCGCCCTTGTATGGGTGTGTCCCGAGATCCCTTTATAATGTTTGTGTGATGAGCACTCGAGGCCTCCTGCCGATCAGGGGCCCATCAGCGCTGGTGTGACTGTAACTATTTCTCTGTCTTTACCTAGATAAAATATAACTAAAAGCATACTTGTCTGTTTTATGCTTCCTACATTCAAGGTAATAAGTAAGTGGGGGTCGCCTGACTGGGTAAAACGAACTGGGTCCACCGAGGGTGTTTCACCTTAGACACGGCACGGTGAAACAGAAACAAATTGGTGTTTCCGCCCGGACCCAAAGGACGACGTACCACCTTCCGTTTTCCGGTCAGGACGCCATTCCGGAAGAAAAACACACAGCGTGCGGCCGCACAAAAGGTAAGGAGATTCCATTTATCTCCCAGTGTCTTTTTCTTCCTGGAGGGCCGACTTTTTGTACTCCTAAAGGCAGAGAAAAGTTGAGGATAATTGTTTGCAAACGTGTCGATAATCGATAAGAACTTGGGATTTGCGTGCGGTCACAGAGGTGAGAGTCCGGGAAGCCTTGGCCAGGCTTCTGAAAATATTGTGAACCTTGAGAATTTGGGGTTTAGAGGTCCTCGTGTTAGACACAGAGGAAAATACGTGTTCCTCTGTGTGTAACATAAAAGCCGCCATTCTGACAAGACACGCCATTACGCGTGGCTTCTAAAACATCGTGTAGCCTAGAAAATGTGGGTTTAGAGTCCCGTATTTTCCGCAAGGACGAAAAAAATAAAAATAAAAAATCTTCGTTTTTGCGGTAATATAAAAGCGGCCTTTTTCGAAAAACGAGCGCGTATGAGATTGAGAACAAGACCTGGCAAATACACAATAGTATGAATGCGGAGGTTTGACGGAGGGTGGCTCTGTTAAAACCCCGATTACAGACAAATATAGAAAATCAGCCAGTGAGTTCAAGATATCTAGTTTGAGAAGCCGAGAACCTGTCGTAGAGACAGCAATGCCGAGATATACCCGTGAGCTGGACGCACACACAACCAGCAGGACCGGAGGTACGTACTGAGTTAACTAAAGATTGGCCAGAGAGTGTGAGTGTATGTGTGTGTGTGTGTGTGTGTGTGTGAGACACGTTATTGTCATTGAGCCGTGGAAGTGAAGTGAAGGGTAAGGGCCTTCTCATCCTGAGTACACTGGCTCATTGAAACTGCCGTGTAAAAACACAATAATAAGGCATATAGGAACATAATAAGTTTTGGTGTCTGAGAGATAAAAATAAGCTCTCATTGGACCGGGGTCAGGACGCTGTCCCAGCAGGTTGGCCAAGACGTGTGAGTGCTGGAATGGCTGAGAATCAGGCAGAAAATGAGCTCCAGGGGGGTTCTTTAGGAACACTGCTGGAGACAGGAAAAAGGAGCATAATGGCAAACTTCCCACACAAAGATGCTGAAAACCATTTAAAACAATTTGAGGAGTGGTGTGAAAAAATGAGGAGAGACGGGGTTTTTGGTGATACAGAAGGGTCACCACCAGAGGCACAAATGTGCACTTACTATTTGCAGATGTTAAAAAATAGACTAGCCCAAGCACAAGTAGAAACGGTTGATGCAGGTGAGTTTGCTAGAGAAAAATACCAAAAAGAGGAAATCAAAATAGCAGGCTTGATAAAACTAACTGAACTGTATTTCAGCATGTGCTTCTCAGGCCTCGACAAACAACAAGAGAGTGAAAATCTGCAAGGGGTAAGGGAATCATCTTCTTTCAAACAAGAAGGTAAGTACACAACTATGCAAAACAATCTGCATGGTGATAAGGGAGAACTGTTATCCAAGGCCAGGAGTGTGGTGACTTCATCAGACCCTTCGGTGCAGGTGCCTGGTATGGTGTTATGTGGGGGACAGATAAGCTGTGACGTAAGACCCAGATGTAACCTGCATTCTAGCGAAACTGATCTTTCTTTACCTGCAACAAAACAAAGTGTGCAACTGCCATTGTTTCAGACTCGCAGTGCTACAGGACAGGTGAATGCAGCTGTTTACAGCCCTCTTTCATGTGCTGACAACGTTCATCTGAGGCACATGTTCCCTGATCCCAGAAAAGGGGCGCACCTTTGGATCCAAGTATTCGTGGAGACTTTAAGCGGGTATGTATTGGCTATTGGTGATGTGAGAACTGGCTTATCAGCATACCTGGAACCACAAGAGGTACATGCGGTTGAAGTTTTTGCTGGAACTGACGGACTAGAAGCAGCTGCCCCTCTGGCCCCGGTGGCACGGCAACTTTGGAGCACACTGAGGGCGTTTTATCCGGTAAGTACGGATTCTGGCCTTTTAAATGACACTACACGTTGTGCAGGGGAGTCGGCTTCAGCATATGTGAACAGGAATGTTGAATGGTATGGGAAAACCACACAGGCTCTTGCCCGTTATCAGTCACGCTGCAGCAACTCTTTAAACAAGCAATGTTAAAGGGCCAGGTACAGGATGTTAAGCAGAACATGTATAGAATGGTTGCGAGTTATGATATGCCTTTAGATCAATGGATGGCAGCTTTGGTTCATCAGCTGGATATAGATGATAAAAACATGAAGCAACTTAGCAGTGATATACAGAACTTAAAACAACAACTCGTAGCTGAACAGCTACAACAGCTGAGAGACAATCAAAGTAAAAGGAGGAGGAAGAAGAAGAATGTTGCAAAAGCTCAGATGGTTATGGCCCCGACACCTGTGTTTGGTTCAGACCAGTTTGTGGGATCCCTCCCTCCAGAAGTCCCATTTCAGATGTATCAGAATCCTCCATGGGGACAAATTCCCAGCAGAGATACACAGCAGTACAGAAATCATAGAAAGGGACCAACCAAAGGTTATGATGTGCCCTTGTGCTGGACGTGTGGTTACCCAGGGCATTTTGAAAGAAGCTGCCCTAACCGTCGTTAGGATCTGACCAGCCCTTCCTCCCTGTCAGAAGTAAAGGCCTGCGTGTGTTTGTTTGTCTGAATGTCGTCAGTTTCTATGTATCTGCATGTATGTGACTGTATGTAACTGTACGTATGTATGTGTCGTTTGTAACTAAACGTTCTTCTGTGTGAATTAATTAATTCGGTTAAAATTATTGTTCATGGTTTCAAGATGATCATTTGTTTTGGGAGAACTGCAGCTCCGTAATTCAAATGACATTTTAAGCATGGACTAGGTTAACAAAAAGGTAAAAGTAAAAGAGAGATTTAAATAACAAAGTTTTTTTTAACATTAAATATCTGGCCAAATTAAATTGTTACACTGAGATATGCTAACGTGTCTTAAACAGAAAATATCCCAGGGCTGTAAGAAATACTTGGGACTGGGGATAAAAGTTTTTTGTTGTTTGGAGCTTAAATATGCAGTACAGCAACCAGAGGCGTTAGGGCTGTATTCAGTTATGCTATTAGATTGCGTTTGGCTTGTGTTTGTCAATGAATTCATGACAGCTGAAATAATAACAGAGTAAAAGCTTTTATATTGTAATTTTGGAACATTAATAAAATGGCAAACAGCATATGGGGAGCATATGGGAGAATGTTTGGGAGAAATGGAACTGGATGGGATATGTTTAAAGGGGAGATTTTTAACTAAGGATTTTACAGCTGCCTAAAAAGAAGAATTTAAGAGCATTAAGATATACATGATTTTTGATTTAAATAGATGAGACAAACTGTGCTTTAAACAAACTGTATGGGACTAAATATGGTTGCTTTTCTAAGGGTTCTGTATTAATTTATTTTATTTCTTTTTACTGGGGATTTGAATGCAGCTAATGAGAAATTTTGAGAAGTGTTAAGATATCACAAGGCCACATTAAGCATGTCATCGGTTACAAAAGCATCTGATGTTATTAGTTATGCTGAGCTGAGGCAAGCCTCAGAGGGTCAGTTTAACCTGAAGCAGGACAAAAGATATGATAAACAAATCTGACCATGATGTAAACATCTGAATGTTATGGCAAGGCTGGGTCTGTGTGTTCTAGCCTGGGGGCACGAAAACTATGTCAGAGGGAAAGAATGAAATAAAGCCAGCTTGTGAAGAGTTAGATTCTACTTCTAATCTCTTTGTTTTTGGGTAGCTTTCTCAATGTGCTGAATTACGGGGAAAACTCTTATCATGTATAGAAAAACACTAGAAGCTCAAAAGCCTGAAAGAGAAAATGGTTGCTTTAAAGTTTCACCCTTGACCATTTAAGATTGAAAAGCATTAATAACTAAGTTTGCATGATCGAAAGAGCTAGAAAGAAATCAAAAGAATGCTATAAGATATTGGAACACACATAATGCACGCTTTGGGAGACTTTTTACTTTCGGGTTTTTATTGTTTTGTGTATTTTGATTATTTCTTTGTTAAATGATTCCTTTGCTTTAATTTTTGCATCACCAGTGACAAAGAAGTGACAATATTTAAGGTTGTTCGGCAGATAATTTAAGAAAAGGAGAAGTATTAATACAAAAACGCTGAAAGAAAAGGAACAAGAGATTCCTACCTCCCCTGGACCAACCAAGAACTTAGACACATCACGTTAAGAACCAAGACACTAGAAAGACCAGGTTTTCTTTTGTCACCTAATACACTAACAGAATTGTTTTTCTCTGAGTTACTTCTTTCAGATGATGTGAGATGAAACTGTAAAGCCACCTTGTTCCAACAGAAGTCTCTGGAAAGTGAGCTCTTTCAGGCCGTATGGTAAGAAGTCATGATCTAAAATGGACGTGCAGGGATTGACAAAAGTGACCAAATTATGCTAAGTTTTAACAAACTTATGGCAGGTAATATCGAGACCTTCTAGGCAAGGCAAGGCAAATTTATTTATAAAGTACAATTCAGTATTCAGTATCCTTCTAGAGGTAAGAAGGTGGCTTTGGAAATTGTTCATGTACCCCTGCTGCCCTCTCTACTGACTCACATTAACATTTCTATCCTGTTTTCTGCTTTTTTTCTTGCAAGGAAACCTGGTCATATATAATTGGAATGTGCTAACGGAGAGATTTTAGTCTCTTTTTAGGCATTCTCAGAGACAAGTTAGTACCAAGCGGTGCCACAGTGGTCCAGAGGACGGAGAAAAAGGTGATGTACTTGACTCCTGCCTAATCCAGTTTTTAATCAAATTTAGAAAAAAAAAAAAAAAAAAAAAATCAGTAATTTTTGCAGAAGCTGCATAGAGGTTTAATGGGGAATGTGATGCTACAAGGTTAAGAGAAATGTTTTTTATTAATGAACTTATACAAAGAGGTTGAACTGTCTGTAAAATATTTTGCTTGGATAAATTTTTAAGGGATCAAGATCTGGGGTAAAGGTGAAAAACTTCAAGAATAATTTTGTTTTAGAGGGAACGATGTGGTTGATTTTGTTTTGAGACAGTTTTCTTGTAATTTTTGTTTTGATTTTTTTCTTTTCAACTTATTTACACTACACTACGGATGAAGATAGACAATTCTTGTATTGGACAATTTGATTTTGGACAAAATCCATATTGGCAAAATGCTGGCAGAATTCCTTGTGGTTTCAGACACAACGATTGGAGAAAGAATATTCATGGACAACGCTTGTCCTGGAACGATGTTGTGCTGTTGAACTGAGACATGAGGACTGAAAATGGACAACTAATTGCGGGGGCAAAGACAGAGGCATCGGATAACCTTCAATGGACCGCAACACGAAACAAAGATGAGTTGGCAGACACCCCTTCTGCATTTCACATCAGATTTTCCTGCACATAATTAAAACACGAAACACACATTAGAAACATACACATTGGCGGATGCGCTTAGAAGAAAACTTTCAGATTCAAAGCAATCAGGATTATAATTAAACCCCTAGGATGTTAATTGTTTTAAGTCAGAGCTGTTATTAGCGAGCGATAAGAGGGTCAAACGCATTCGGACAAGTGGTACTGGTCTGGAAACAAAGCTGGTAGAGATTTTGGGCCGCTGATAAGAAGGATTTTCTTTTACTTGTCTAACAAGGTTTTTATTTAAATCATTTAAAATACATATAAATATGTTTTGGAATTTTATTAACCCCACAAGGGGTTTTGAAGTAGATTCAAAGAGGCACCTTTAAGATACAATAAGCTTCATAAAATACATCATGCATGAGAAGAAATAGGGGGAACCGCTAAAAGACATCCATTTTGCACCAAAATATTAAGTTACGGGATGAGAGCATAGAGCAGCTTAAGTAATTATGCTAAACCTAAAAGGTTTGACAACTTATATTGGGGATTACATAGAGGGGCCGTTTAAACGTAAAAGGAAAGTGGATAAGAACAATGTATGCTATTACATCAATGGGCGATAATTATGATCATGACAAAACTAGTGGGCGAAAAAGTTAAAGTAGGCATTACAGCAACAGTTAATAGCATAACCGACTGAACGAACGAGTGAGCAAGCTAATTTTTCAATATAAGCAGAATAACTGCAGGTTTAGAATAATGCCTTATTCTAATAAATAACTTGGGTAAATTAGGATTAAAGCACCAATGTAAATAGTTTGGAATTGTACGCAGTTACCTAAAAGGTGTGAGGAGACTTAAAAACTATCTGTTTAAACACAAAATAGCACAATAGTTGTTCTTTAACTAAATGTTAAAACATCCAGAAGAAAAGAACACATAAACATAGTTTAGCCATCTATTAACCTAGTGGTCTTTTAGACCAGGATAATCTAACGATCGTCCTCTTGTACATGCAGAAAAGTAATGAGGTCAATTAGATTAGTTGGACGTTTGGTATCTGGTCAGGACAGCAGAAGCACTCCTGGACACAAGATGAGGATAACAGCTCCAACATGATATCAATGCATGAAGGTTGGCTCTGAGGAACATCAGAGCTGCAATGGCATCAGACAGTGACACTACTGCTGTGATAAAGAAAATCTTGAAAAGAACTATGCATGACTGCTTTGCTTCACAGGTGATGGAATTCAACTACAAGGTTTCACGAACATGACATGGAGAGGTTGGCGTTCAGGAAACGCACCTAAAACACACTCTTGGACTCTTTGGGGTAAATGGGCTCTAAAGGGGGACACTTAACAGGAGAGAAACTGAAAGCCTGGGCTTACGACGAGAGACATTTCAGACAGGGGGTGTGGACACCCAGGAATTGCTGCTGTGGTTTGAAAATGTCAGAGATTTGTCGCAGGTGGTGGAGTGTTTCGATGACCCAGGCGCTTGAAACCAGGTTGAACAGAGGAGACGACGTCGTGTTCCCACAGGGATTACCTGTAACCTAACACTGACTGTGAACAATTTTATGTTTGGGTTTGCTGGGGTTGCCAAAAGGAGCATCGGAGATGACTTTCTCTATCCTGACCAGGTTCACACTTAAAATGCAAAGAAAAAAATTATAGAGGCCAAAACAAATACGGACATAGAGAAGTGTTTATACAAAGAATTCCACTATTCGTCAATTTAAGGTGCAGATACTAAGGCTAAACAAAGAATTAGAAGAAGGGCAAAACTTAAAGCTGATCATTTACCAATGGGTGGTCAATATTTAAGAGGGTTTAAAGGAACTGCACAATTTCTTCAATAATCACAACAGACAGTGATTGATGAAACAAAAAAGCAAATTCTAAAATGGGAATTTTTAATCTGCTGGGACAAGACGGTGCAAACATAAAATAAGGATTTATAGATCACTGGGTGATATAAGATCACAAAGGTAATAATAATAAATGTATGAAAATGTAAGAAAAATCACTCGGAGTAATGTCTGCTTAAAGTTTTTCAAGGATAAACTAAACACATGAGAACAAGAACTAGATACTTGTTAAAGGGTTGATTTACTTGGGGATATAATTATGCTTGGAATGTATTATCAATTAAACTAATGTTGAATGACTGAAAAAGGTTTAAAGACCTAGAGCAGTATGGAGCTACTTACATGGTCAGGGGGCGATGTGTTTAATAAGCAACAATGAGTTACTGCTCACAGCATACTACAGTTTAAAGGTTTGTTTCAAACAAGATTCAAACAGGGGGACATAAGATAAAAACCAGGGTCGCTTACAAAAGCTGTCTGTTAAAACAAGCAGAAGGGATTAAAAAATCAAGAATTAATGGGGTTAGAATTGCTCTTCGCTTCAGGTGGAGGGCGCATTCAACTACAAGTCTTTTGGGTTGATGCACGTCAAGCTGAAAGTGATTCACAGAACTACTTCCTGTCTCCGCCCTGGGCTACACCCACTTCCTGAATAGCAACCAATCACAACTCCGTGTGGGCGAGGGGCATGCACACACTTCCTTTCTCTTAGCTGAGTTTTTCAAAATAAGACAAGAAGTACATAGGGCTGCTTCTTATTAACATCACAACATTATTCTGCAAATATATATAGTGGAGCTTTCTTTTACAAACTTAAGGGTTTTTCTGTTGGACTTTTTAGAAAAATGTGAAGTATTTTGGAGCTGGTTCAGTAAGAAGTTTCTGAAAGGTTTTAATACAATTCCTTGTGTGCTAGATAAATTGAGATGAACCGTGTCACAGTAGCCATGAAACATATGATGATAAATTTCTATTGCAGAGATCTTTTCAACTGTTGGACAATTGTAAGGTGAGACACACATGGGAAAGAATTATAGAGAAATGCTGCTGCAGATAACGTTGAACTTTCAGATTTCTCTTTTATATAAGGGTAATGCAAGATCTAATGATTACAGTAAAGGAGGTTAAGCTAAGAGCACAATAATTGTGAACGGAAATATCTGGATGTGAAAGTGTTTGAAGAAGGTAAATGAAAGAAGGATTGGGAGTCTTGATAAGAACACTAATTACACCTTGTTTCTGTTATCCAACAGTAAACAAGGCCTGGTGTCTGCCAACCATCTCAACAGAGCATTTTCCTGGGGATAAAATGCTTATTGCCTGAAAAAGGACAGGACACTCATTACCATCCAACTAAATCGTTTTTGTCCATGCTGAGGAATAAGAAGAGGACTTAAGAAGTTTGGGAGTACATGCCAGAGACCTATGGATTTGCCATGAAGGAGCAGTTGCCTGAGAACACTGAGCTGACCACTTATGCGCGAATAGATTCATGTCTGCCACGTGCTCAGACTGGCCTGACGTTTTTTACTTGCGTTATTGACGTACAGACACTTTTTATATCACAAAACTGATTTTTTCCTTTCTCTTCTCCACTGACTTCCATCACCATGTTTGATCTTATGTGTTATGATGTTTATACTGTGATGTTGCATTATGATGATCGCTATGGCTTTATGACTAAGAATGGAAACTCTCTGTTACAGACACACACACCAAGACCTACAGTTCTTGCAATCTTTTTGCTTTGTTATATAGAGAACCAGGATCTGATGGCTATCACAGATCCATAAATTACTTGGTAAGCCTAATTTTTAGATTCAATACAGGGTGTCTTCTCGCTCAGATTGGCCCAGAGTGGGACTCCCCTAGACTGGGCTCTATCAGGTTTTTTACCATTTCTTAGAGAGATGGGGTTTTCCTGCTTGAAGGCTCAGCCTGCCCTCTGATGCCCCCTACTGGTACTCTTGGATTTGTGAGGTGTGAAGGTGATGGATCGTTGTCCATAGGAATGGAGAGTGGAGGACCGAGTAGGAGGTTTCTTGGGGTGGGGGTAGAGTAGACGAATTTGGCCTTGATTAAGGTACATCTTTAGCTTATCTGGTCTAAAGTAAACTTAAAATAATGTGCGCATAGGAACCTAAAACAGGCCTAGCTCAAATAGTTGAACCCTAAATTGTAGTTAAAATGCTTGGACTGTGGTGTTGAGTAAAAAATGATTCATGCTGATTGATGCTAAGATGTTTCCATTGTGGTTTGTCCGGCCCATTCCTTGGAACTGTTTTCGTTGTGATGTGCCTTTGGGGCACACCAACAGGGGGGGCTAACGGACAACTGGACTGTTTTTACAAAGTGCTTTTCAGTCACACCAGCAGAGATTGTGTGACCCCAGAGACTGAACCGCACTATCGACTGCCATGGAGATCACAGATGGATGGACTCTGGAAGCCGGAAGCTGACGTGCTTGGATTGCTTGGACTGGACGGAATGACCGACTGTTCTGGGAGAGGGACAGACTGAGAGCTGTCGTTCCACTGGTTGATCATCTTTGGTGATGTGCCATAATGACACATCATCAGGGGGACTGTTAGGATATCAACAAGGTCAAGTGGAACAAGCTGTTTATCCCAGAACTGCATGGCACACTTAGATGGCACTGACCCAAAAGATTGGCACATATCTATCAGATACCACCCCGGAGGTGACACAGCTTCCCTGCTGATGTCACAGTTTGGATGTGTACCGCCCTTGTATGGGTGTGTCCCGAGATCCCTTTATAATGTTTGTGTGATGAGCACTCGAGGCCTCCTGCCGATCAGGGGCCCATCAGCGCTGGTGTGACTGTAACTATTTCTCTGTCTTTACCTAGATAAAATATAACTAAAAGCATACTTGTCTGTTTTATGCTTCCTACATTCAAGGTAATAAGTAAGTGGGGGTCGCCTGACTGGGTAAAACGAACTGGGTCCACCGAGGGTGTTTCACCTTAGACACGGCACGGTGAAACAGAAACAAGTCGTTAAAGCCAAGACTTCCCAGACACTCTGAACCACTTCTTCTCTCACTTTGACCGCGCAGACACAGCGGCCGACACACAGGCAGCTGATACAGAGGAGGAGGAGCCGCTGCAGCTGACCCAAAACAAGGTCAGATCCACCCTGCAGAGAGTTAACTCGAGAAAGGATCTCCTGGTCTGGATAACATCAGCAGAAGGATCTTCAGAAACTGGGCATCCCAGATAACGGTTGTATTCACCACCATTAGCATCCTTTCTCTACTTCACTCTGTTGTTCCCTAATGCATGAAGTCTGCTACAATAACCCCAGTATTGACAAAAAAGCAACGTTAACAGCTGCTGAACAGTTTTTCTTCATGTGAAACGATTAAATTAGATTCTATTCTGTTCCTCTATTCTATCAACATCAAAATGCTCATTGTTTCTCCTGTCAGATCTTCATTATCAGTCTCCTTTGTCATCATTGTCTACAGAGTTTCCTGCGTTATCTCCAGCACCTTCGGCATCAGAGCTTCCATCCTCTCAGTGGTCAGCGGGGTCTTCATCAGAGTATCCCTTGTCAGCGTATTCATCTCTAGAGGAGCAGCCTCCATCGTTACCTTCATCACAATGTTCTTCATCCCTCGCCCTTACAGCATCTTTTCTAGTTCCCGAGTTAGTATCTTCACTGTCTCAAGAGCTGCTTTTATCTTCACTGCCTCCATTATTACGTGAACACCCTTTCCCAAAGCCGTGACAACTCCTTTAATCTTCACAGACATGACCCTGGACTCAGCCTGCATTGCTACATCCTCCCTGAAAGGGCTAAGGAGGATCCACTTCTCCAAGTTCCTGAGTTTCCAAAGGGAAGCCGCAGATGACACACTTCATCCACCGATCGTTGCTAAGCTCCCTATGAAGGGACTGAAGGTGAACTGCCTCAAAGGGACTGCAGATGTGAATTAGCTAATAGCTATCATTTGGTACCTCTAATGAAACATGACATTTATATTTAAGTTGTACAACTTCCCTTTTTTGATAAAGTCAAAGTTTAAACAGTGGCTGTTCCTGAGATCATCCAAGGACAATCCACCTCCACTCCTTTATGTGCTCGGCAAGCCATTTAATCTGCTTGTTGAGCCCTTAATTATCCTTCCAAGGCTTCCTTGCCAGTCACCAAGGCCTCTAAACAAATGTCTCATTTGGTCCTGTGGTCCTTAGATAATCCTCCCAAATCCATGACTACTAGATCTCTCCTGTTGGATCTCTGGGCTGCCGGCCTGAACTTTGCTTTTGGATTTTCTTCCTGATCACTAATAATGTTTCCACAGAACTAGTGCCCTGCAGAACAAGGTATTTTATGTAGCTACAGTTTAAAAAGCCAGAATTGTTTCCAATTAGACTCAGGTCTAATTTAACACATTAATTTGATGCTATATTATGACAATGTATAGTAGTAATCAAGAAGAGTCCGATCAAAATGTTCATGTTATCTTCCTACATGTCAGATTTCACTTGGTTTCTGTAATATAAAAACATGTCAATGTTTTTGTCAGATGTTGCTAAAAGAATCAGTGTGTGTCATGTTGTCACGCAGATACTTACAGACACACAAAATGTGAATTACCATTTCTCCTCGGTCACTAGTTACTGGATGGAAAATAAGGCAGAAGTGACAGTGCCAGTTTCAACGTGTGCCTGTATGTGGGTGTGTATGTGTGTGTGAGAGAGTTTGTGTGTCTGTGTGTGTGTGTTTTTGTGTGTGTGTGTGTGTGTGGGCAGAGACAGACAGAAAACCTAGAAAATGCAATATATTAGATTTATTTCCACGAACAAGACAAGATAAAAGGGAGAGAGAGCCTCCGGTTACTGTTTCATAAGAGCAGACAAGCTGCACTCTCCTGTGGTTGTCAGTAATGTGCAGTTTGTGAGGCTACTGAGTCAACATTTATCATATTTTACTGATTGTTTATTGATCGTTTAATTTCCTCAAAGCACATATGCTCGTGTTTTTGAACTACGGAGATGTGTTTAACCCTTGTGTGGTGTTCATATTATTGTTACACAGCCAGTGTTTGTGGGTCTGGTGGACCCGTTGCATTTTGTGCTTTTTAATGCCTCACAATCAAACACTTTTGTGTAAAAATACTTAACAAATGCTACTTCAACCCAATTTCAAGTTGTATAAACAAAATATTTGGTTATTTAAAGCATAATAAAGCAAATTAATTATAATAAAATCATGA
Source organism: Fundulus heteroclitus (assembly GCF_011125445.2). Classification (NCBI taxonomy): domain Eukaryota; kingdom Metazoa; phylum Chordata; class Actinopteri; order Cyprinodontiformes; family Fundulidae; genus Fundulus; species Fundulus heteroclitus. The sequence goes on along the minus strand of NC_046365.1, from coordinate 21,923,572 downwards.
TATGAATGGAAACAAATTCACACGTGAAGCAAGGTTTTTCCAAAACTAGTGACTTTTAGTTTTTTGAACTCAGAAATTTAACCCATTCAGGTGCACAACACAAGCTATATGAACACAGAGTAAATCTATCAGTCAAGAACACACATCAGCCCCATGACCTTTAGCCAATGGCCTGCACAACACATGAGGGGTAGAGTTTTACTGTGTTTTGCAGATATACTTTTTGCACTTGATGCATCTATGTTGTTTTTTACTGTCCATCTTCCACACTTTGCACTGATTCTTCTTGTTGCCAAACATGTACTGGAACAGCATCACACACTTACTTCAGGCTCTGCAGATTTTGGTTCTGTAGGTTCTGTAGGATAGGACATCATTCTCCTCCGGAATCCTCTTCATTTGGCACATAGGATACCAGGGTTGTGTCACCCATGTATGCAAACTTGTAAGGCTTGACTTTAGACCTGGAAACTCCAGCAAGGATAAGAACCCTGAAGTAGGCATGTAAATGGGTTTGGCACATTTCCTTCCACCTCTCTCCAAAAACAAAAATAATTTTGTGGATGGAATCTGGGATGAAAAGCTGAAAAGAAGACTTCATGTCCTGTGTGTGAGTAACTGCCATAGTGTTGGTCCTGGTTGCATCCTTATCACATTGGTAGCCTGCGGGGTGACTCTTTTCTTGGGCGAGACCATTCAATTTCAACATTTTTGACTTCCTTATTTCCTCACTTGCTCCATGCTGACTATCTTGTTCTTGTTCTTTCTTGTTCTTGGCCCTGTGGCTGGCTGCTGACGGCCTGGTCAGGAGACTTGTCTTCATTTTGGAACTGGCTGATGCTCAATCTTGTCCTGCTTCAGAGTCACTGTCAGACTCTAAATTTTCAGAAATGGGATCCTCAAATTCTGAAACCTCTTTTTTTGAATACTATCCCTCAACATTATCATCAAAAACTTCTCTCTCTTCCAAAATCAATTACAGGGCCCTCTGCACATAGTATCTTTTGGCCACCTTGATCGCTTGTTATAAGAAACCACACTGGCAAAGCTATATTTATACTCTATCTACTCCATTTGTAGCAGAAAGAGTGTGAGAAACTCAAGATTACCACTAAACAGAGAGTCAAATGTGCCCAGACAGGAGGAGGAAAGAGTGTTGTGCACACAGAACGTCAGTTTCCACATCTCAATTTGCCCCGGGTCCAGTGGACCCGGACACCTTATATGTAATACAAATGTGTAGGGGGGGTGTACGGCGTGTAGTCAATAAAATCGTTTTCTGATATATGTTCTTCACACAAAATGAGCCAAGGCCAGTGAATCTGAGTTTGAAAAATTAATTGATTGTATCATTTTTCGTTCAATAAAAAATGAAAACGGGTCCCACAGACCCGAACACCACATAAGGGTTAAAATAAATTTAACCTGACGGGGGCTGTTACATTTCCGCTCTTTGCACGCCTTATTTTTTAATGTGCCATCTCATTGGGAGGATAACCCGGTTACTGGAAAACCCTCCGTACTTTGCTTCAGGACATTCTCATGGCATAAGCCTTATATGCATGTGAGACAGTGTTCCAGATCCAGCAGGGTGTTGTTTTGCCATATGGTTCCTTCAGGTGCAAGACCAACATGATTGCCGTAATTTTTTTTTTTTAAAGCCAAACACTCACGAGAGCCATCCTCAGCGTCTGCTCCAGCCAAACTCACATAACTTAATGTTCCCACATAATATTCTCATAATTTCTCGCTTGCAATTTGGACATTAAAGTCAGAATTAATGAAAGGAGCTTACGTGTGAGAATGCAAATGTTCAGATAAGCCCGGCCGGTCGAATATGTGGCATAAGTCTGGCAGCTGCCAAGTCAAGATAATGTCCAAATGGGCATTTATTTGAATAAGCCAGATGTTCAGAGAATTAAAGGTACAGTTAAAGTTAATATTCATTATTTTTGCTGTTTCTACTTCTCCGTTGCCTTTATTTCCACTTTATCCACTAGCACTGTGCTGCAGGTAGACTAAAATTAGTTGGAGGACATAGCAAAGAGAAAAAAAAGTCATTTTCTGTGTGAGATAGCAGCCTTGTATAAATTCATCTGTGATCTATAAAGAATATAGAATCATTTTAAATTTATTTATGTGAAATAGAGCCTCATTAAGACATGTCTGGAGTAAATAAATTGGTTTCAGTGAAAGTTTTTTTTATCACCTCTGGATTGGTTGTAAACTCGCTGTCACTGCCGCGGAAAGACAAAGCAGAAATAGTTGCCTGTCCACAGTTTGGAGCATTAATTACAGCGTGTCAAAAGTACACACATTTGTTACTTAAGTAGAAGTATAGATACTGCAGTTTAAAAACACTCTGGTAAAAGTTGAAGTATCAACTTGACCTCTTTACTCAAGTAAAAGTGAAAAAGTTAAAAAAAATGCCACTATATGAATTGAAAGCTTAATTTAAACACTGATTAGTTCTACATGTGGCCCAAGACACAACATAATCATTAACCCATTAGTCAAAGACAAAGTCACTCAAGGAGCATGTTGTCTCTCAAACTATATTGGAATTCAATTCCAAACAGAGGTAGTATTCAAGCTTGCAGAACTGCCAGAACATAAATGAGTGAGTTCCATCAAATACCTAAGGTAAACTATACCCTATGGTGCAAAAACATTCTATGTAGTTTGTGTGTGGAAGGAGAGAGAGAGAGAGAGAGAGAGAGAGAGAGAGAGAGAGAGAGAGAGAGAGAGAGAGAATAGCTATAGAATAGCTAACCAATGAGTGTTTGCGTTATATGACTCATCCAATTACACTAGTTCTTACTAGGTGTGGATGGCGCCAATGATCTGCATATTAAATATTAAACTGAAGCCAAGAGTAACGAGTAACATTTGTTTTAAAAATGTAAGGAGTAGAAAGTACAGATACTTGTGTGAAAATGTAATGAGTAGAAGTCAGAAGTAGGAAGAAAAATAAGTAATGGAGTAAAGTATAGATACCTAAAAACTGTACTTAAGTACAGTAACGAAGTGTTTGTACTTTGTTACTTGACACCTCTGCTGATGTGCACTTGCAAAACAGTTCAAACATGGCTTTTCGGTTTGCATCTTTGTTTTCTTGATATGCAGAACAAAATAAACATTTAAGTTAACCCGCATGAGGACATGGGACGTACTCTGCTCAGTTAAATAGCACTTAATTTCCACATATTTTGCTTAAGAGAAGATCAGATTAATTTATAATGTTACAAATCAAATCTGTGTCATGATTTAGTTTTTGTTTGTTTGTCACCTCCCAGCCACCATCCTACCAGCTCTGTCCACTCCTCAGCCACCACTCTGCTCTGGATCAGATCCACCTGCTGCACCAATTAGAGTCAACTCTGCTACTTATAGTCGCTTCAGTCATCCACTCTCTGCCAGAACGTCTCGTCTTGCTTCTTGCGTACTGCCACCGTGCCTCTACCAGTTTCTATGTGTTCAGCCAGTTGGATTCTTCTGTCCTGTCGTGTTCAGCCCACACGGCTTGACACTGTTCTGCTTGTTCCCCTGTGAGAACCATTCTGGTAGATCCTCGGTTCATATCACCTGTTCTGGTCAGCCTCTGCCTTCATCATCTGGTTTCTCCTGTCACTGCCTGCAACCCCAGGCTAGTCTGATTCTGCTAGCCTGCCTCACCTGCCACTACTCATTCGTCCCATCTGGTTTTGCCTGCATGCCTAGTCAACCACTACTCATCTTCTTAATAAACCTTTCTTTTCTTTTTTTTTTAAACGTACTCTGTGTTTGGCTGATTATCGGGTTCTCCAGCATTGGTCATTACAATTTGAGCGACAGCATATGGTACCAGCGTCTTTGCTAATACTTTTTTGAGGAATTACCAAGTTGGTGTTAACATCCTATTTTCTGTTATTTTTGTGTGTTTTGCTGTTTTCGGTTTAGTAAGATAAATTCAACCACATTGTGCCATTGTGACAAACTTCTTGCAACAAGAAGTGGATGCTGGTGCGTTTTGCTGCTGGAAACTTTGAACTTTGCGGATTATTGAACACTGCAGTCTCCTCACTCTTCATCCCCACCCAGCTGCAACAGTGTGAGCTACCTAGTTTTACATATGGACTGTAATGATCTGGATCCTCATGCTGCTCCTTCTCCAACCTGGGCCAGGTGTTCTCCACTACGCTGTGGTTGAACTCCTTCAGATCTGATGCCTCCTGACTGAGCCTCCACCAACAACGCTAGGCCTCCACCCAGATGTCGCTCTCTTACCACGCCGGAGAAATATTCATCGTGGATCTCACCAAAACTTCCATTTCAACAACTCTGACACTGCCAAATCCATCTGGTCCCCCACTCGCCACCCTCACAGGATATCCTAATGTGATTTATTTATTTTTTCCCCCCTGTTTAACAGAAACTTGCCAACAACCCAATGACTTCTCACAGCTTAACGATTTCACTACATTGGGGTTTGTTTACATTTGGTCTCGCAATAATTTACTGTGGAAAGTGGATAGTGTTGTTTGTTCCTGAACCTGCCCGACCCCATTCCTAACATTATCGCTACTGCTAACCCCAAGCCACGCAGTGACTTTTTTAAACAAATTGATTTTCTAACTCACCTTTCCTCTCTCTTACCTAAAGTAATAGTAATGTGGGATTTCAACATACATCTGGACAATAGCATTTCCCTCACCAGAAACTTCCTGTCAAGTCTGGAAAACTTTTAATTTGGTCAATTTTATTTACTCTCCCATACACATTACAGGTCATACTTCAACATTTCTCTTTTTCTCTCCATAACTAAGACACCACATCTTATATTTTTCAGGAATATTAAGGACATCAACATGAATAGTCTTTCCTCTCATATCATCAGAACTGATTCCAGATCCTGCTTCCACCTCTGATGAGCTTATGTCTAAATATAATAACTGTTTAATATTTTGAATGATCTTGCTCCGATGAAAACCCAGTCTTTTACCTTCTTCCACTCTGCCCCCTGGTTCACTCATTCATGAACACCGGTCCATTAAAGCTAAATGTCGTCAACTTGAATGACTACAACAGAAAACTAGACTAACAATTCAAATAAAAATATTTTCTTTTGATCATTTTGAGGTTAAGGTTGTATTCTGGCTCTGATGCCATAATAGCTGGGATAGTATACTGCTTGTTTTAGAGACAAGTCAAGAGTTTTCAGTAGAACAGGAAATACAGAAAAAATATTTATTTTGTGAGAAAACGAGAAATGATTGAAACTAAAATTGGTATGTCGGAGCTTGTCAAGAAAATTGCAAGTCGGAAACGGCCATGGAAACACCTAGAAAGTCCCAGATGAATAGAACATCTTGGTTTAAACTAGGTAAGTGAGGCAGTTATTGTTTGTTCTCTGTGGAACAAATAATGTCCTCCCCTTTTGCTTTTATTTGTTATAACTCTTTGAGAAGGTGCTCAAATACCCATAAGGAGCAAGCACTGTCTAGAGAGGTAGCACCGAGTTGTGTATGACCTGTCCTAAAAGGCTGACGTGTATGAGTCAAGAAATGCCGTTATAAACTTGAACTCCCCAGAGGCTTTATGAAGGGGGGACTGAAAGAGACCAAAGCCAGCAAATAAATATCTTGAGAAGAGCATGTGATGGACAACTGGCAACAGAAAGCACAGAGGTCATTTCCTATCTGATGCAATGGTTGCAGCCCCCACATTGATCTATGTACAGACACTACAATTAGATCATGTGAACATTTTATGATCTCAAGGGGAAGGGGAAGTTTACATAAATTTAACAGCTTCGTCAGCTGACCACTGGGTCATTAGTCTGCTCAGAAATAGTAGCAATTAGTGCTTCAACATACGTCAAATGGAGACAATGGTGACAGAAGTGGCAGAAAGTCTCTCCAATGCTGTACCAGAAATATATTTCTAGAAGGAAGATTATTGTGCGATACAATTTGGACAAAGCAGAAATAGAAAATAAGGCACATACACAGAAAAAAAAGGTTTTAAATATGTGAACTACAAAAAAAATACTTAAAACACTACAAATGTAGATTATTTCGTTATTATATCCACTTGCCTACTGATGCATTTACACACAATTAGTGCCTTTGTGCAGCCGATTAGTGCAGCTTGGTGGCTAATCAATACTTTGTAATTGAAGGAGTGTGTCATTCAGTAGAGAGGACTGTAGGAAGCTCAATGATGGAGAGAACATTGTAGATAGACTCTATGATCCCCGTTAACATCACTACAGAGTTTAGCACAGGGCATGTAAGAGAGAGAAGACTTTATTCCGTATTGATGAATCTAACTACAGATTGCGGACAGGTGTTAGACAGTAAGGGGGTCTTACCGCTGTCAAACCGTTCGGCACCCCCACAGGCCTTTCATTGGCAGTGCATGGGTTATTAATTGCCTAAATTGGCCACATTAAAGATAAGAATTAATTAAATGCCCAGTCAAGCTTGTGAGAAGCATTTCACTTTCTGCACCTGGAATTCAATATGTGTTTACACCAGAGATTATTCCCTTTTAATAGACATTACATAATGAAGGCAATAGCCTGACTGTGACACTGCAAAAACAGCCGCGGAATATGGAAGATGCACAAACTGGGACAATGTAATTCTCCAAATCAGTCATCTCTGAGAAAAACCTTTAATCTGGTATTCCGTCAACCACATTTAATGTCTTCAAAATAATAACATTTTCAGGGTAACAGCAGTGAAAACAATAAATTCATGCCTGATTCACACTAAACCACATAGTCTGACCTGAAATGAGTTTAGAGCAGTGATAAAGTGTTTGCTATTTTCAGTTTTCTTGTTTTTGCGATCTGTTACACGGAAATGGTTTGGATCAGCAAACAGATTTTGACGCCATACAAAGATAACCAAAGTAGTTCTGAGATGATGATCGATGAAGGAGCCACTGCAGCCATTTCGGGCATTTGTGGATGACTGGGTATGAATCTTTCGCACCACTATGGATAAAACTGGAAGGTCTTCCAGCACAAACAGCTTATTTAACTTCATGCCACAGTATCTTTTGTCTTATTTTTTCTTTTTTTCAGCATTCAGAGGTCCTGCTGCCTAATCTAAGTTTGGCTGGACTTAAAGTCTTGAGCTGATGGCTGGACATTCTCATTTAGGATTTTCTTGTTAAGAACAGCTCTATAATACTATATATACATATATATATATATATTTTCTTTTTCATATATATATATATATATATATATATATATATATATATATATATATATATATATATATATATATATATATATAGTGATCTCCTGAATAAGTTGTCAAAGAGCTCTTGGAGAAATATTGGTGGGATGGCCCCTCCTGGGAAGGTTCACTGCTGTTCCTTCTTCTCTATTCATAATTAATGGTTTTTGTTTTGGTTAATTGGCATACTAAAACATTATAAGCCTATAAGTAATTTCATATATATATATATATATATATATATATATATATATATATATATATATATATATATATATATATATGTGTATAATTTGACTTTGTTTCTCATCTGCTCTTTCATTTTTTTATTGGGGCATGATGGGTTACCGTCTGAGATCTTTCAACCTACTTCATGTTTCACCTTACAATTTTCTGATTGTAGTGGTCTAGTGGCAATCAGACCTGGGTGTGACTATTGAAATTACAGAACATTTTCTAAAAACTGCAGTTAGTCACAGTTAATTTATGATTCAAAAAAGTGGACAAGTATATTTTCCACATAACAAATGAAATAATCATTTTAGTGCTTTTTGTTTTCTCTCTGCTTGTTTTGAGTTTATTTTTCCTTGTCTTCTTAATGTCTGTTTTGTATTTTTTTTGGACTTTCAGTGTGTTATTAAAAGTTTTCCGTTGCCTCTCATCTGTCTGCCTCCTGCACATGACGGTCCTTTTCCATACTGAATCCTGACAAGATTAAACTCACACCCAAACTGTCTCTGGACAGCAACATGCAACTAATCTCTTGACATACTTAAAACATTAACTCGCTAATCTTGCCCGAATGCTAAATCTTGATTGTTTATTATTCAATATTCTTTATAAAAGCAGGTGAAAAATCAATTTAAGGTGAAACCAATTTAACTCTTTAACCAGTGTATTCAATGAACACTACTTCTTTTTACTGTGAAACTTCATGAAGTAAAAGGATCAAACACAAATCCTATCTGGTTTATGTTAGTTACCTTATTTTTATATGTATTATCTAAAGTACACACCTTTGGGAAAACTGTGCTTTACAAATTACTAATTAAGTTAAGCTGCTTTCTGCCAGTGCCCTTGCATTAATCCTTGTTTTTGACATTTTATGTCAGGAAAAAGGTTTTATTTTGCTCAATTAAATTTTCCATTTTAAGATACCAAATGTTTTATTCACAATATGAATATAACAGTAAATTATGAGCTTAATTATCAGCTTTGTTAGAATTTATAGGCTATCCATTTTGCAAAGGTTGTCAAACCAACAGTTATTAAGTGAAATACTGCTGCAGCCTATGGCTTCTGCTTTAATTCATACTTAGTTCAAACTAAGACTAGGAGTCAACTTTCTGCAAGTTTTTATTCTGAGAATAGACAAGCCACATCGTGCAGCATAATTTATAAGACTGCTGACTGTGTTTCCATAAATCACTCTCCTTCTCTAACCCCGATCCCTAGATCTCCTCTTTTGTGACTGTCTTTATTTTTTTTTTTTATCTCTGCAGCCTCTCCCTCTGCTGCTTTATTCGTGACCCTGGTAACTTCAATTCTCCCACTTTCCCTTCTTGTTCAGTCTCTGGTCACCCTCTAAAGCATTTTTCAAAAATAGTGGAGACTCACTGGTGCCATGTCCTGTCAATGATTTCAGCCAATTATGGATGCCCCCCACCCCACTACTTTTCCACACATTGTCCTGAGACTCAAGTCATTTTCACCATTTTGAAATTATTAAACAAAACCGATCTGAACATGACTTTGCATCATTGCTCAAATCAAATTGATCTTTTTTTTTTTAGGATTAAATCCAAATTAGTTTCCTTATTCACTTGTAATCTGATAATTTCTAGCAGCATAATAAAAATGGTTCTCCAGTTCAAATTAACATGTCTATAAATAGAAAAGACTGGAAATAAATCAAAACATATCTGAGTCAAAAGACAACAACAACACTAAAAAAACAAAAATACATTTAATTTAATCCCTGTTGTGATCCATTTACATGGCCCAACACATAGAAATAAGGAAACGTAATCAACCCCCCCCCCCACCTCTTGATTTTATTTTTTTTCTTTTAGTTTATTTTCTTATGTCTCTTGTGGAAAGTCTGTTTTTTATTTTCTTTTATCTGTCAGTAAAAGACAAAATGTGTTGAAGGAAACAATTGATCATTGTGCTTTCTAAAATCGTCTGATAAGGTTTGAAAAGAAGATCCTGACCGCAGGTTTAAGATCACTTGCCAGACTAGATCATGTTTTGGTCCAATGAAAGATCACTCATGGTGAGCAAAATCTACATGTCCTACAGATGTCCTTGGCCACTATTGTAGTTAAACTCTATTTTACAAATGAGCAAACAAGCTTGACTAGATAGAAAAATAATTGCAACAATAGGCAAGGTAATAGAAAACCAGTGAATCAAGTGCAACATTTAAATTTCTGATCAAATTAATTATTTGTACTCATATATCCCTGTTACAGACAGTGGTAATACAGACATAATTAAAAAAAAAATCAGATACTGAAACAACACATATTGTTAGTCATGCAATATTACTTCCACATGGCAAACCTGTGGTTACAATTATACCCCTGCTGTTTTTACGAGACATTTCAAACCAAAAAGCTAAACAATGCAGTACGTTTACATTGCCTACAAATGTAAAGTTTATGTATCCTTAAATACTACTGTTGTACTTAAAACACGGACCACTGATTTTCAGTATCCAGTCTATTGGGTAAAATAGTTTTTATTAAAACTTTTAGCCATCAGGGGCGCTAGATGTGTAACTTCCAGGTTTAGCGACCCTAATGGCCACTAGCAACACTGCACGGTTGTAAAATTAGCAATCTTCCTCCGTGTTTTGGAATCTGATAACAGACCACTTTGGACCAGCAAATTGAGAAGTCATGGAGTTAGTTGTAAAGACAAGAACATATTCAACTCTCTAGATTAAATCCAGCATCAAAGAACCAAAAATATGTCTGATCAGGTAAGTGTCATATGTGTCATGTTTTGTTGTTACACTACCATAACCTAGAATGGATCGTGTGACTTGGTCACATGACCAGTGACGGATCCAACCATCTCAAGTTATATAGGTGAGTTTTTGAGAAGGGCAGCCTGCACAGAGCATGCTCTAAGTGCTGTAAATTGACCTGACAAATCATTTAATATATCTCAAAATAATATTTTTATCAAAACTTACACGGTATTGGTTTATTTGAAACATTTCCCAATACCAACACTTAACCTACAGTATTTTTACTCCACTTGTCAGTAAGGGCCTCTTCAGTGCCTCTGTTGACAAGAGAAAGTATTAAAAAAACAAACTCCTCTGAGCCTCTCAGAAAATATTTCTTACTTAACAGGGAAATGACAAAAGTCTAATTTATTAGGATTTCAATCTGAAAACATACCTGCTTTGGAGTTGTTCATAATTTTGAGGCTTCTTACAAGTGTACAAACCGCAAACCTGCGGGTTCGAGGTCTTGTGTACGCTGAAATGCCGACTGGTGATAAGACTCATATTTTAGCACATTTTGCTGTTCGCCTGATAGCAAACTGGTTATCACAGGAAAACACGGAAGGTGAAATCAGTGTTGCCAAATCTTGGGCTAGTTGTTTTTTAAAGATGCTTGTACATTTCGAGAGTCACACATTACGTTTTTTCATTTTTGCTTATTTTTGAACATAAGGTTGCTTATTTGGACTTGGCTTTTTTTGTCCAACAGAACTCTTTTTCCTGGCTATTGTGCTGCACAACAAGCGCCATTAAGAGACAGTGTGAGCCAGCCGAAATATCTGTCCACATACAGACATACGCTACCTCAAAGTGTTTCTGAACTATCCAGATGTGTTGTTTTTGTGCCTCAGTGCTTTTTGCCCTGCTTCTCTCACGTCCCTGTGGAGCCTAGTGGCCAGCTTTGAGAACACGTATCCTTGCGCTTAATTGTCTAACTGCATATTGCAAAAAGCCTCAAATAAAATAAATAAGAATTGTTACGTTATGTTATTTTGACACATAAAAACATAATTTATTAACATCATGAGCTCAGAAAAACTGCTTGAGCTAATGGGGGGAATTCCCGTGGAAAATGAGTTTGTATCAGCGTCAACTTCTAAAACACAGCGGTTGCTACATAATTGGTGCGTTTAATGCAATAGTACATTTTATACAACTAGTCCGCAGATGTCAAAAAACAGCACATGAGCTTGAACAAGACAAACTATAAATAACACCAACCACCGCAGATGATGATACTAGGCATAATGTTTATCCCTCTGTCTGAACAAAGCATTGATATAAACTTTTCTGCTCAATTAATACATGCAGTCTATAGTAAGATTTTAAAATGATTTGTATAGATGTGGAATTTGCTTTTTTTTTTTAAATGTATGAATATCTGACATATTCCTTTTTAGTAAAATGTGCAGTCACATCAATAAAAAAAATAGCCCCATACGTGCATAGGTTATATATATCAATCATGATAAATTGGGTATTGCTAAATTCAGCCTTTTTATGTATGCTTCTCAAAAAGAAAACAAGTATTCAGTTGCCTTTCGGGGCTTCTGTAGGTCAAATCTGTACTTTTTGGTCCACATCCAGTGAAGTTGGGGAAGCTGATCATTATTCAGAGAGCAAGGGTTATCTAGGTTAAACCATTATCAGCTTCCTCTTCTTCCAAACTGACCTCTGAAGCTTACAGTCTCTAGGATGACGCGTCTCAGGGCAGAACAATGTCACCTCAGCTGTTATTATTAAGAAATAAATTCTGCAGCACCCCAAAAAAGAATAAAAAATGAGCAGCAAATTCAATGACTTTGACAAGGTCAAAGAAAGGTGACAGTGATTACTCAGCTTAGCTTTCTAAGTTGTTTGTCCTCTCATGTGCTGCTTCGGGAGAAATCGACCTCATTCTCGCCCGGTAATTAGGTTTTGTTCAGAAAACATCCACTACAAATAAGAACGGATGCAAAATCATGTGTAAATATTTCACAATAACACAATTTATATCAATCTCATTTGGAGCTAGAATACTTTGTGTAAGTCAGAAAAGTTTTAGAGTTTGGTAACATCAGGAAGTCGACATTGTTGTGATCTTCTTTATCGCGTGCCGTCTCTAAGAGCTTTAAAAGGCAATTTGACTGTCCATTTTGTTGACCACGTAACCTTTTTGCTTTACTAGATGTAAAAGTGGGCTGCAAAGTGGTGCAGTTGGTAGTAACATGAAAGTCCTTGGTTTGAATCCCAGCCTGGGCTCTTACTGCATGGAGTTTGCATGTTCTCCATGTGCATGTGTGGGGTTTTTTCTGGGTACTCCAGTTTCCTCTCACAGTCTAAAAACAAGACTGTTAGGTTACTGGCCTCTTCAAATTACCCTTAGGTGTGAGCATGGTTGTTTGTGTTGTGTGTCTCTGTTGTGTCTGCGTCTTGTCCAATACCTGCCGGAGATAGGCTCCTGCACAGATAAGTGGGTTTAGACAATAGATAGATGGAAGATATAAAGGTCCACATTAGTCAGTTTATTTTAATACAATTTAATTAATATGGAATCAATATCTGATCCAATGAGAAATAGTCAATTTCTACACATAATCGTGTTACAGTACAAATTCTGCTCATCATTTACTGCTAGTTATAAAAAAGTCACGATTCTGAGGAAGCCCAGCCGGTTTCACCAATTCTTTGACTTTGCAGCAGTCCTTATTCCTGCAAGCAACGAGCCCTTTCTTTTCCACGTTTTTAGAACACAAACACTTAGAAACCTTCCTTCAGTTACAGTTTTCACAAGCACAAAGCAGTCATTTTAATCGACTGAAGGCTAAAAATAAACAGCGTCAACAAAAAAATACAATACATTCTAATTTTGGCATTTAGGCCTGTGTGTCTGGTTGAAGATGAATATTTGACTTTGACAAACTCCCTGCTGGTTCCTCCTATTTTTGTTCCATTCATTGTCAGTTTTAAAGTTCTGTCATATTGCCAGAAGTTTAAGAATTGCAAATCCACCTGTTTGTTTTTAAAAGCAGATAACTTTTTGTCTCTTTTGTAACAATCACAGAACTGAAAATGCCTCACCTGAGTCTGATAATTGATCTTCTAATGGGTCCAGATGAACTTAATGTTGTCAGGTCCTTGGGGGTTTAGTCCTGCTTTTGCCTGAGTTATTGGTTTGGCATTACAGCAGCTACTGCTGACATTAAACAAGAATAAGACATGAGAGCACGTTACTCCTGCTGCAGCCCCTTTCACGAAGATCAAAGTGTGCTTTTTATAAAAACAATTTGAGTTCTTACTATTGATCTTAAAGACTCTGCTGCTTGACATCATCTTATTTACCTGACCTTTTAACAGCCATATGAGCCTTTATGTAGGCGGTGGGTCTCAGGCACGGGAACTTTACTTGTCCAGACACACGGCTGAAGATTAGAGGTCACAAAACATTGGTGGTCAGAACTCAAAAGCTCTGAAACAATATCTTACCCCGATGTCAAGGATGGACTTTATTACCAGGCAAAGGCAAACATTTGCCTCAGGACATATATACTGGGGATCAAATAAATCCCTAGTAAAACCACAGCATGGTTGTTACGTATTTTTCATATTTGCTGCCAGACATGTTCAATTTAGAGAGACTTTCTCCAAAACACCTTCAAAAGCACAAGACAAAAATTATATCTTCAGAACAACCCACAGGTCAATAGTCTGGCACACATTCAACTCTGACTCAGAAAAATACAAAAAATCAGTGTAAAGAAACCTAAAGAGAAAAAAAAACAATAGGAGGAATTTGGAAAACAAAACCCAAAATGTAAAGGATTTTTCCAAATATGGTTATAGTTAGCTTTTTTAATCTTTATTAATACACTTTGCTTGTTGCTGTCGGTAAACAGTGTGCGGGAAAAACACATTTTAGAGAGCGAGTGCTATACTGCTGTGTCACTAATTATGAAAACAGCATTCCAGCTATCTAGACTGTTCTTTTCTCTATCTACAACTGACACGTCAAATACTGTAGGCATCATTCCACCGAGGTAAGACATCGGTTTTCTATTTCTGTTCATAAAGGAAACCTTGTGCATATTCAAAACAAAGATAAACAAGGAGAAACTCAATGCAGTATGGCTGTTGATCCTTAATGTATTTATGCAAAGTGAAAAGTTATTTAAGATAACTCAGCTACATTTGGGATTATCCTGAAAACATTGTGATTTATATTGATTTCATAAGAAATATAAAAAGTATTCCCCAATCTTATTTTGGAGGTGGGGCACACTCTAATCTGACAAACCCTCATGTCTTCATTTAGATTCGGCTTTTTTTACTCATATTGAATAAATTAAATCTGTGCACGACAAAAACAGTGTTATCCACTCGAAAACCATTTTTAGCCGTATTATGCTAAAATAACATAAACAAATCAGAATATTTACTTCAGTTATAATACACTTCTTATATGCAGAGACAAATGTAAAAAAAAAAATGCAAGAAAAACATTTCTGTCTCTGGAGGCACAGTCAAAATAAACACTAAAAACACTCCTTAACTTTGTGAGAAGACCTCCCAGAAGAATTGAAGTTCTTATAGCTGCAATGGGTACTTCAAGATCATAATAAAGTCTATTGATTCATTATGAGATGTTATTAAAATCCATATGTATGTAAAGGCAAGTGGCGCAATGCATTTAAACAAAGTTATCATTTTCCAGAACAAGGCTGTCCGTATTTCTCTCTGTTAATTAAGACAGAATATATTTGTAGGCGAGGATATTATATCGGCTCTTGTGCAAAACTCTCAAAACAATACATATTCAATGCTATTCCATCTGAGTGTCAATGTAACAGCTAATAATTCATGTTTTTAAGCCAATGCTGTTTTTCAGTCCTCCCTCCGGTCTGGTGTACGAGAGGACAGTGCAGCATCTGGTGCAGCATTCACTCCATGAATTCAGTTTAGATGCTTATCCGAAAAGAGGACTACTGCATACATTCATGTCTTCTTTTCAGGATCAGATCACTGCTCAGCTGTACCAGCTCAGCCCCTTCATCAGGAATTAGTACTCGCTTGCAACATGCATAATAGACTTTAACATTCAAATGGTTTCAAGGTTATGATCAAATTGATCAATAACAACAAAAAAAAATGTGTCACATTAGACCCAATCAAATGGTTTACATGTGTGTCAGTGACATAATAAAACTATAATTGCCTACCCGTACAAAATATTTTATAATTTCATCAAGGGGCCGTGAGCTGCTTTTTGGGAATAAGCGAATGTGACGTAAATTTCAGGCAATATTGTAAAAATGAGTCGCAACAATTTAATTAATTTCTATTAAGGTGCTCTCTCCAGAACCAATGGTTTGGTTTGCAGAAAAGGTACATTTCTGCAATCCTGCGAAGAACTGCAGTCCGGTCTGTTTTAAAACTGGAGCAGCCCTGAGTAGCCATCAGTCCTGTAGAACCGTCTACTGTTTTTACGAACCGCTGTAGTTGTCGGACAGCTGTCTTCTGCATGTTCAACCTTAACTTTTTATTTATTTCTCTCCCCATTTCAGAACATCCTGATCACCACGTGAACTACATTTCTCTTAAATATTTTAAAAGGCACTATAGTATTTCTCCCATATTAATTTTATATGGGAGAAATTAAAGATAAGTATTATCAAAATGACTAACTTAAGAGAGATGTCTCTAGAAAAGTCAGCTGGACAACGAGCTTTGGTGTTTCCCCTGCAGACATTAAAGGTAAAGTTTCTTGGATTTGCAACATTAGACGGACGACATTTCTCGATATTATGTGCAAGGAGAGAAACCATTATCAGAATTTACTTGAATGACTCTCTGCTGTGTTGGGGAAAGCTGCGGTCTAAATTGTATTTACAGTCCCAAAGTGAAAATCACATTTTGTACTAACAAGTGGTCTCGACTCCCTTGCAACTCATTTCGCTACCCAGTGTAAAAAACGAATAAACACCAGAGCTACAGTGGAAATATAAGCGACAAACAGCATATTGATCACATAAATCCCCCTAACCAGGACACTGGCTGCCGAGCAAGATCATTGATGTGGTAAATAAAGCTGGAATATGGTTATAAATCAGGTTTTTATCGGTGGACAGCAGTTTAACAACTGCTCTCCATGACATAATCACATTCCAGTAATCTCTAGACGACACTCTCTAAATCACCCTCGGCACTCAAATGAGAGATGGTGTTTGCTGTTGGTTGTGCGTATGTATAAGTGCAATTAACTGCATAATGATCTGTCATAATAGAACCAAATGAGTCAGAAGATGTTTTCCCAGATAGTTTTTCTCAATTAATATGCCAGAAAAGAGTCAGGATTGCTTAATGGATGGCTGATTATTCTTTACTTGTAAGTGATCATCTAAAAACAGACGGAAATCAAACCCAAGCTTAATTTACAGAAGGCCGCGACTGCAAAGAGAAAGTGTTTGTAAAAAAGTTGTTGAAGGCTTAAACACATGCCTATGTGCCTAGAGGTTAAAACATATTATTATCAATGTTAGGCATGAAAAAAATAGTCAGCTTAGTTCAAAATATGGCCAAATCAGCATATGACATAGATAAAAAAGAAGAAGAAGAAGAAGTATCGCAACCAAATTTGGACAGTGAGATTAATCTTGACTCTGACCCGGTCAGACAAGGCTTCTCGTTGGGTTGTTTTTTTTTTTTTCTGACTCTTTTAACACGGCACAGCTTACCGGCAGCTGATGCTTCTGGCAAAGGAGTCATCATGAGGGGACGGATGCGCCAGCAGATAGGGACCATGTTTATGGCGTCTGAGACGAAGGTCAGGATGACAGTTTGCTGGGTCAGAAAAAAAGCTTCATCATTTAGCAATATGTTGTAAGACCAGATCATACCTTTTTTTTAATCAATATTGTGTTTTGGGTAAAATATAGAGCCCAGTGTTACTGGGAAAATTTCCAGAAACCCTCATAAATATAATCTGAGATAAAAAAAGAGGGGGGAAAAAATTCCTTTTCAGGGTCAGTGGTAATTTGCTACAATTTGCTGACTAGAAACCGAAACACTAATTTCTCTCTTAATTAGTTTACATTGTCAGGAAATTAAAACATTTCTGCTGTGAACCATAAGTGGCATCACGCTAAAGATTAATGATATGATTCTTCAAGTCAAGATTGTGCTGACTCCGTAAAGGCAGATGCAAAGCTTAGGCCATACAATAAATCCTAAATTCACTAACTTCAGAAAGAGCGCTGTTTAATGTTCTAAGGGCTCTGAACTCACAGCACTAACTGAGCTCCAGTGATTACCTCCCCACCAGCCAACAAACGTCCATCTATCCTCAGCCCTCGCTCTCCCTGACAGTCCTTTCACTATCCAATCGGTGATAAATCCTTCCATTCAGCAAACAACACCCCCTCCGACAGTGTGAGGGATCACCTGTCAGCGGGGTCTCTTGCTGGGAGCCTTTGTTGTTTGTGTTTACACTGCCAGCATATTCGGCGTAAATGAGCTTGGAGGGGGATCAGAAGAGGTATTTTGTTGAGCCGCTGTGGTCTTTGCTGATGCGGCAGATTTTTGCTGCTGGGAACAAACTTCGCTGAGTTCCTGCTGGTCTGATGAGGAAAAACTGAAAGAGTTGGTGGAAGTTAAAGTTACTGGAGCAACTCATAAACATAAACATAACAGCGGTTAACCACATTTCCAAAAATTGATTTTTGGTCCTACTTACTATCTGCTAAACAAGGTTACATTTTAATAGTATTTCAGTTCAGCTTATTTATGTTGTGCCAATTTGTAATAAATGGCACAAAACAAACATGGTAAATAAATTCAATTATGCAGAACTTCAATTTGGTCCAGATCCAATTTAGACTAGTCCAATTTATTCCACCACAATCCAATTATACGGACAGATTAAAATCCAATTAAACATTTTGCAGTCTAATCCAAACAAAACAGTGTAAACGATTTAATGCCAATTGGTAAAGACTTTATTTGAGGAAGACCAACCAGTTATGTCCAGTCTGTGACTTTGAAGTAATCCTTCACCCTGAGGATTACCTCAATGGGGATTCCATTTTAAAAAAAATAAATAACCAATTCAGTCCCAATAATAATGCAACACAGCATATTCTTTTTCATTACCTCACCCCATTAGGTTTAAGATATCTTCTGGTGTCTGGCTTAGCCATAGAGGTAGGGTGAGGAGCTCTTTTAAGCAGATGGAGCTCAAAGTAAAGCCAGTGCTTCTCCGCACTGAAAGGAGGCCCTACCCACGTGGTTTGGGTTTTCAGGGAATATTGATATATATACAGTATATACACACAGATGAATGACTCTTATCTTAGCCGCTATGATGCCTGACAGGAGCTACCATGCTGTGGAGAGACAGGTTATTGGCTGATAGTTGGTAGGGGCAACATTCAGATATTCTCGCATTCAGTTGTTCTTGCATCATTGGGGCTTTGTACCTGTCATGATTTGTCTTGGATGAACCCGAACACAGCACACACACGCAGAGCTGGTTTCCAGAGTTTATTGCAACAGTGGGTAAGGAAGATGAGAGCCAGAGTCAGTTTATCAGACGGGAGTTGAAGGGTACAGGAGCTGGCAGACGGTAACGGACCGGAGCAGACAGAGCAGGATCTGGAGTTGGACAGGAACTGGACAGGCGTGATGTTCTGAAGACTGAAGACGAGCCGGCAACCAGGAACAGACTAAGGTGAGTTATATAGCAGGGTGAGCAGGTGGATCGAGTCCATGGTTGATTGCTGCCTGACAGGAGTGCCTAAGCAGGGCTGCGCTGGAGGAGAAGGAGCCAGGAAATGTTCAGAGTGCAGCCTTCAGGCTGCATCATGACAGTACCCAATCTCTGGGGGATTGATATTAACTCCCCCTGTCTGACTGTGTTTCTTAGTTTCCTCTCTCTAGTTGTGAAATTATCTTTTGGATCTCTAGTTTTAAAGCAGCTGCTGTTTCTGGATTTTGGAACACTGAGTTATTAGCTGTTTTGCTGTTTGTCTACACTGTGGGTATCGAAGCATCCATGTTTCCCACAGTCTTTTCATCTAGCCCATTGACTAGGGTTACTGGAGTAGCAGCATTCCAATAGTGCCTTATTGTCTTCTCAAGTCCATTGTATTTGTGTTCCAGCAGCTTTGTCATCAAAGTTTCCTGGTTCCTCAACCCTTGACCCAGACCTTTTTTAACCGGGAGACGTCTGAGCTGGAATGGTTCTCTGTTTATGTGCTCTCATCATGTATATGAAGGAGGCAGTTAGCCTTAACGGTCTTGCTCAAGGAACAACAGTGGATGGTTTTACAAGCCCACTATATACATATATATGTATATAAAGATGTATGTATGTAAAGATCTTTATATACATATGCACACTATATATATATATATATATATATATATATATATATATATATATATATATATATATATATATATATATATATATATATATATATATATATATATGGACCAGATCTGCAAGATTAAATGGACAGAAACGTCATTTGAATTTGATTCAGAAATGCAGTTATTGTTCACAACAGGCATAACTTTGCCTAACACCTGTAAATGGTAAAGATCTTCATTGCTGAAGGCATTATTTGGTTTAGTCTTATATTGTTCCAAAAAAGTGCCTTCCTGCATGCTAAATAAAAATATTTATGGGCCTCATGGACACACTGGATATCGAGGTGTTCTTCCTCAATAACAGCTGGAATTAAACGTCCAAGAAAACAATTAAATGGTTTGAAGATAGCTCTGACAGAGGAACAAATGTACTGGAGAAACCTGGAAAGTTTGTTTGTCAAACCAGCTCTGACTTCTCGTAACACTGGCCCCTGAGGCAGCACCTGTTAAGATGCAACCCTCGAACTGGTGCACAGCACGTTTTGCTCCAAATGAAGGATGGTGGATATGAAACATGACAGCTGAACACAAAATGCCACTGGCATGAAAGCCAGGTGAAGTCTGGTGAACTCCTAAAGGATCATCTTAGATCAGCAGGACAACATGATGTAAAGAGGAATAACCTTCCACTGCAATGCATTCAGGAACCAAACCTGTCTCTTGTGTTTTCGCCTGCAGCACTGCTGTTCATCTGTTATTGGTGGCACTATAAATCTCACAAACCTAACGCAAACCTGTATTATAGTGGCAATATCATTAATGAAAATATAGTGTTTTATGAATAAACAAATTAGCAGCTGTGACATTTGAATTATTCCTATAATTTGTGAAATTATACCGTAGACTTAATTTACACTTTAATCTGGAAAAAATAATTCCTAACTTATTTCAACTTCTGAGCATGCAGTTTCATTATAATAATGAAACAACACACACACACACACACACACACACACACACACACACACACACACACACACACACACACACACACACACACACACACACACACACACACACACACACACACACACACACACACCAGAAAGCACATGCACTGACAAGGTTTATATCATATATTTAACTACCTGCTTAATGTTTTCTGTTTTGCATAGGAACAACTACTCTGTCTTTAAACCTGTAAAAGCGGCTGAATGTCTGACTCATCGGTCAATAACAAACTGTACAATTGGTAACAAACTGTTCTGACATCTACCTGACCTTAAGTGTTGGTAAAACAAAGGAACCGGGACAAAAAGCAGCACCGCACCCGAGCTTTGGAAAGATTTACCCTCTGTGCGGACGTCGCTGCGTGTCTTGGGGACAGAAAGATTTGTGTGCAAGGTTCTCCATTATTTGTTCACTTGGGAACTGAGGAAGGTTAGTCTACTTTTTTCTATTCTTTTCATCTGTCTCTGGTATAGATGACATAGATCTTCTGAATAATCAAATTTTACTGCTGAAAACACTTAACTCAAACGTCTTAGGCTGACAAGCTCTAGTTTATTCTCCTATAGCATTGGAGGTGGTTGAATGACAGAGACGACATTGTAAGTATTTAATAAACGACAATAAAGCCAGAGTAGAAAGGCTGAGTATGAGGAACAAGGTACATCATTCTTGCTTCCAAGAGGTTAATGGAGGAAATCATCATTCCTATATCCTGGCCCTATTATTCATTCCTATTTACTCCTTGGTCTAGCTTCCACCGGGGAAGGGTGGGTGCTTCTAACCTGACCCTAGCCATATGGATTTCGCTCCGCCTAGCTCCACTCATACATCTGGGACCTCTCTATAGGAATTGCCTTTTTTAAAAGGCTGGGCCTTATCAAAAATCCTTGCATATGATTGGATAAGCCACTTGTCTGTCATCTTTATTGACGTGCTATTTCAACCACTCACACCGAAAGCTAACCGTGACGCTGATGAGAGCGACGCAGGAAAAAACAAAACTTTTTTTTAAATGTGTTTGCGGCTCTAGTGGCACGCGTTTTATTGACAGTGAGCTGACAGGAAGAGGGGGGAAGACAGGCAGCAAAGCGCCGCGGGTCGGAGTCGATCCCGGGCCGACCGCGTCGAGGACTAAAGGCCTCCTAACATGGTTCGCGCTAACCGCTAACCGCTCCGCCACGGGTGCACCCCGGAAAACAAAACTTGCCAAATCCAGTTGGGAGAAGGGCGAAAACATCGTTTCCACCAACAAAAGCCTTCAGAGCCGTTCTCTGACGTTCTTTTAATGAAACAATATTAAGTAGATTGGACAACACGGAAGAAGTAGCAGCATCAATGTTAACGCTTGCTTCCTCAATGCGAACCGCCATTGTTGTCTGAATCAAAACAGTCTCACGTCATGGTCGCTTCTCCACTATGTCACATCTATGAAACTCCAGCCCTGCATCCTGATTGGCTGGACAATAAAATTGGTTGGAGAAATCACTCTCTATGGGAGAGGTCCCAGATGCATGTGAGTGGAGCTAGGTGGAGCGAAATCCATATGGCTAGAGTCAGGTTAGGGTGCTACAACAAGTCTCAAATAATGCATCATCACATCCTACATGACTTATCTCCAAATTTCTTGCTTCATTAAACCTTAATGGAGCATGAAGCAGTTTTGACAGTGCTCAAGAAGGGCTTGAGCACTGTCTGTAGACCAAAACAGGATGTGTGACAAGCCACGCCTCTCTCCAGCTGCAACCTGGCCCCTCCTTTCTCTTCTTACCCGTAGCCTTCTATGCGAATATTTATAAAGGATAAAAACACAGCAAAACAGCATCACCTTTCAGAGTAACATTTCTAGTGAAGAAGTAAGGAAGTCAAAACTGTATAAAGCTGTTAGCAAGAGAACATTTTGATCTGCTGGTGGTGCTCTCTATCATGTTGCTCCAATGCTGTGCTGCTCTCACAGTGGCTGTTCACATGCACATATGTGCACGCGTGGCTGGCCAGGCTATGTAAACAAGAGACTGGAGAACAACACAGAGAGATGGCATGTGACGTTATACCACCCATCTGAAATATTACCTTTAGTTCTTCATATCACTATTTTTTTTTGGTAATTCTATCCAAAATAATGAAATTTTGCTTATGGCTTTAAAACTGAACTTGTGGTGCAGTTCTTTCCATTGAAAAGGCGAATGATTCCATTGGGTATTCCATCTCAGGATGGATTAAGGAAATTAACTGTAATATAAGAAAATGCAATAAAAAAGAAATAAAAGCAAACAAATTCAAAGAGGATGAAGATATGAACACCAACTTGTATGCTTGTGATGATATTATGTATAATCTAGTTTTTTGACAGCCCAGACATTTATTTTGTTAAACTAATAACCCTCCAAAACCATTGATGTAGCAAGCAAAGGAAGTTGTGCACAACAAAGGAAGTTGTGCTGTGTTGCTCATAGACATAATATACGTAGATGCCTCATTGGGCTATGCTGCTGATGCGTCAGTGTCCGCCAAGTTGAATGTGGCAAATCTGCTGTTAGACTCAGACACTTAAACAGTATCATCCATCCATTTTCTAAACCGCTTTATCCCTCATGGGGTCGCGGGGGGTGCTGGTGCCTATCTCCAGCGTTCACTGGGCGAGAGGCAGGGTAGACCCTGGACAGGTCGCCAGTCTGTCGCAGGGCAACACAGAGAGACAAACAGGACAAACAACCATTCACACACACACATTCACACCTAAGGACAATTTGGAGAAGCCAATTAACCTAACAGTCATGTTTTTGGACAGTGGGAGGAAGCCGGAGTACCCGGAGAGAACCCACACATGCACAGGGAGAACATGCAAACTCCATGCAGAAAGACCCAGGGGTGTACTTGAACCCAGGACCTTCTTGCTGCAAGGCAACAGCGCTACCCACTGCGCCACTGTGCAGCCTTAAACAGTATCAGAGGGACTTTAATCTCAGAATATACTTTATATCTTTTCTATCTTTATTTAATAATGAAGATAATATCTTTATTTTTGGAATATTACAAGTTTTTTACGTATCCCTTTGGCTTCATTCTCCTGACTTTAAATAAAAATAATTAAAAGAATCTAACCTGGCCCTATTATCCTGACTCCAGGACTAAAATAGTTCTGCAAACTGTGATTATTCTGGAAACGTTCCCCCTTAATTCTCATATGACGTTTTTCTCATAACGTTACCACATTTGTCTTTTTTTTTTACTTTATTCTCCTATGACTTTTTTCTCATATTAGTAATTTTCTTTAATACTTCTCCAAAAAGCCTGTTCTTAATTTGTGTCTATAGCAGATCTTAAAAGGTTCACATGGTTTTATACAATAACCAAGACCACAATGTTTAGATTTAACCAATTGATTTTTCTATTCATAACACATACGCATATATATTTCTCTCTCTCTCTCTCTCTCTCTCTCTCTCTCTCTCTCTCTCTCTCTCTATCTATCTATCTATCTATCTATCGATCTATCTATGTACATACACATCTAAAATCTGGACATATAGTTACATATAAACACACACCTATTTATTTATAACACTTCAAAATCTATATATGCAGATCTATATCTAAAAACATCGATCAATAGCTCACTACTTTCTGCCACATACAATACAGGGGTGACGTCAAGGTGCAAAACTGTGCCCGATGATGTGTCTACATATATATGCCTGTGGTGTTGCTAACCAACATCTTTTCTTCTGTGTTTCTTGGTGCAGTGTCACCACAGCGCCTCCACAGGCAAATGGTCGAGCAGGTTGGTCATAAAGGTTTGGTTTGTTTGACAAAGTGCAGCATGAAAACAAACTACACCAGCTGAAATATGCAATTTGGTCCCCAATCGAACCGAGTCTACCTGACTATCGGGTGTGAAAATGACCTTAGAGTCAAATGGTGAACTGTCCCCCAAAACAACCTTCAACAAGCTGTTGTGTTTGGTGACTATCTCTGCTCATTTTCCTGGGTCTGTACAGTAATGATGCTCAAGTTTTAGGTGATTTTGCGGACCACCTCTTTGTAATGGGGGGATGCTCATTTCCTCCAAATGCTCATGGCATGTATTATCACTGTTTGCTGAGAAAGATAAGACTTTAAAAAAAAAAAGTTCTAAATTGGGTTTAGTTGATGTAACTGCCACACCTGCCCGTGTCACAAACAAGACTGGGCTTTTAGCTTTTGGCCTTCCTCGAAATGCCCAAGTAATTACCCTGTATTATCACCAACCCTTGCTGAGTCTGTGCGAGAAACCACTCGAGATCAGAGGGGCAAGCCTAAGTGACAGGTTTTTCTCTGTCTGAAAGTGCACTCGGCAGTGCTTTCCTGTGTGATCCCAGGCTGCTGACTGGTAAAAGAGTCATACCTCGGCAACTAATGCTAGAAAGTGGCTTTGTGGTAACACCACAGTGTAATTGCATCATCATAGGAGTATTTTTAGGCAATTTTGTGGCTCATAATTTGATTTGGAAATGTCTTGCAAAGCAGGGCCAATAATAACCCACTTTGAGGAACGGCAGACCGCGACGGTTTGCAATTGTAGATAAGTTTGCATTCCACGTAAATGTTACGAAAAATAACAAAATAAGTCTTTGAAAGTCAGAGAAATGCTGTTGGAGCATCAGAGCAATTATCTTTAAGGGAGGAAAATGTGAACAAAGCAGCCATAAATGCCAATAAGCCCTCCTGCCTGTGGTATTACTGCGCATTAAGTGTCCATTTGTGAGGCTTACATAACTACAGAAATGCATAAAAGTGATAGCTCTTCAGGCATCATGCTGTATCACCACAAGCACGCTTGGGAAATGGGCGCAATGGTAGTGAATAAACATCTAAAGATGAACAAAAAACATATATAATAAAAAAATAGGCCAGACTTACATAAGGAGAAAGATTGTCAGATTGAAGTCAAAGATAGTAGCAGTTAACTTTTTCTTGTTCTTGAGTAGAAATTCTGTGATGTCATCTTCTCCTCACACATCTGGGATTGCTGATCTATAGCACAATTGCAAACACCCACACAATTTAACACTGATCTGAGACCTGCTACTACCAAGTCAGCTCATCTCACTGCTTCTTTCCAAGATGCCATGTTGCAGTTCTTGCTGAATTCAAACAATCATTTCATACCAAATGCTTAATGACTCAGCTATTGTTTTTGTCAGAATATTTATAAGTTCATTACAGCCATCTGGAGCCGTCAGAGACACAGAACCACCAAATTACACAGACTTACATTTACGTCAGCTCAGTCAAATACTACGGCACACACTGACCAGATGGTGGTTGGATCAAACTACTAGGATTTGGGCGAACAGTCTTGAGTCATTTGTTCAGTGATCATTTCTAACTCTGCACCTTGCTGTTTCTTGAACCTCCCACCCCTGTCAGTCAGATATGTGATGAAATGAACCTCCTTACTCACCAAACTGAAATGCCATTATCCAGGCAGACCTCTGACAGCTTCACTATTATAGCCTCTTTAACTTTAAGGTTTTTGGTTTTGCAGTTAACTTACATTATAGCAAGCCTGAGCTGATGTTTTCTCTCCAAAACAGATGTGAAATAAGATAAGATGAGAAAATCCTTTACTGTCCCACAATGGGGAAATTTGGGCATGACAGTGGAACAGACACAGACAAAGTTACACACAATTTTTAGCAATGACGAAAACAAGCTAATCTAATGTAAAGTTAGTTCTAAACCAATATAGGATGAGCTTTTTCAGAAAGGCCAATATAAAAAATGTAAACATAAATACTAAATTAAGTATTGGATAATTATTGGTATTATGGCATACTCAGGTAAAAAAACCAAATAAATAAATATATATTCAAGTTAAACAGTGGAAAAACCGAGTAGGAACACTTGGCTATATACTGAACGATATGAGATAACATGCAGTATGCATGACAGTACAGTAGCATCTCAGAGTAGCTGAGGCGTGTGCAAGTGTACCTTACCATCTCAGAGAAATTATATATTTTTTTTTGGAGATTTTTGGCGGCTCTAGTGGCTCGCTTTTTATTACAGTAGGCTGACAGGAAGGGGGTGGAAGAGGGGGAGAGACATGCGGCAAAGAACCGCGGGTCGGAGTCGAACCCGGGTCGACCGTGTCGAGGACTAAGGCCTCCGAATATGGGTCGCGCTAACCGCTGCACCACCAGCGCGCCCATCTCAGAGAAATTTTAAATGATTAATGATCAGATCAGATTAATTATTTAAACGTTTTTTATTGTAAGTCTTAAATCCGTTGAACATGTAGATGATATATGATTTTATGATTAAATTGGAAGATGAGAGGAGATGTAAGTATTTTAGTTGCATGTGTGTTTCTCTATTGCTGTGTGTGTTGCTGTTCACTTTTATGCTGAGTACTGTAGGATTCCTTACAGATACTCTTTTAGTCCTCACTTTTTTTGGTAAAGGAGTTAAGTTTAGGACTGAGGTGTCAATTAGGCTTGAGCGAGGGCTGGGTATATAATGGTAAAGGTTAGGGTTAAGCCATAGAAGGGGTTGAAAGAGAATGGAAGTCAAGGCAAGTCCTCAGTAAGTACTTAAAACAAGGATGTGTGTGTTTATTTGTGGGGGTGGGGAATGGAGGCACCTTGATGGATGCAGTTTAGGCTATGTTCACACTGCAGGTTCTGACGCTCAGTTCTGATTTTACGTTGAAATCAGATTTTTTTGCAGCGGCTATTCATACTACTATTAAACGCAACTGCCGTCATACTGCTGTCTGAATGGTTCAAGACCGCAAACTGACCCACTTGCGCAGATAACAGAAGAAAACGTCACGCAGCAGCGTGCCGTTTACGTCAGTAACGGTGAACGTAATTGTTTCTAGAAGTGTTCTAAAACATTTTGTTCAAAAAAACGCCCTCATAAAAATACAAAAACGTGATACAAGCTCTCCTTGTTACTTTCAGAAAGCTGTTGAGCTGTGCGAGCCGACAATATTAAGAACACATCATACAGACTTTCATGCTAAACTGGTACTAAAGGGTCCAAACTGAGTCAAGAAAATATCTTCTGATACCATTACACTACCAGCAGTGGCCTTAACTAATTAATCAAAGTGGGGTGAGTACATGTGAGTTCATGTTGTTTACAATACATTATGACCCCACCATCTGAATGTTGCAGCTGAAATAGAGAAACATCTGACCAGGCGACGTTTTTCCATTTGTCATTGGTTTGGTGAGCCTGTGTGAATTGTCTCAATTTTTTCGTTGTTAGCTGAGCTGTACACGATGCAGCCCTCTGATGCTGTAGCCCTTCTGCTTCAAGGTTCATTGTGTTGTGTGGGTATAAATTAACCATTATTTTAGCGAATGCAGCCTTTCTATCACCCAGAATCAATCTGCCCATTTTCCTGTGACCTCTTAAATCAACATGGCATTTTCAACTATACAGCTCATGCTCATTGGGTATATTTTATTTTCACACCATCCGGTGTGACCTGAGGGAAGGTTGATCAACAGGTTCTGAAATACTTAGACCAGTCTGTCTGAAATCAACAAGCACTGAGTTACTCTTAGCCCTTTGCTTGTTTCAGCATATCATCTCTAACCAAATGTTTTCAACAGAGTGCCCAGAGTTCATAACCATCTCTTATTACATACATTAAATTAATTAACATATCCTTGCATTATTGATAGAATCGACGACAAATCTTCTTTATTCACCTGTATTAGAGTTATTAGCATGTATTTATTTATAAATAAATTTATAAAGATTAATTTGTATTCCTTTTAATTTATAATAATCATGTATTTCGTGTATCAGTTCATAATAACATTATTCAACAACTTGTTGAATAACATAACAACTAATTCATCAGTTAGAAAAATAATCCCTTTTTCTATAATCATCGGTAATAATCATGTCACACTCTTCAGGTATGATTTTATTCTATTCTAACAAATCAAAAATAATTAAAACCCTGCTTTGCTGAGCATCTTTTCAGTTTCCAGAGCCTCGGGGTAGGAATACATTAGTCTTTGATTGTGCATTTTTGATCATTTCTGCCTGGAACTATGGAAATATCTCAAATGATTCTGACACCCCCTTCAGTTACTACAAATCTATTTTATATCCCTTCTGTTGCTGTATTTGAACTTCAGGAATCCATCTGTATCACATACAGAAGCCCAAAATGATTGAGTTGCAGGTATCCCTAATAAAGTGGCTGGCAAGTGTATCATTTTCCCTCCAAGCGTCTTCCAAAGCTTTCACCTGTATTTTTTTTCTGATCCATGTTAAGTGTGGTGCACAGAAGGACACCAAGCTACCCTGCAGCATGTATTTTGCCTTTAAATAGGCAACATTGCTGATGAAAAGAATGAATGTACCAGTTTCTATAAATAACTCTGATTATAATGCAAGGACTAATAGTCTGCTTAGGGGTAACCGCAAATCTGTTCATACTATTTTAAGTTGAAATAATATTTTTGACATTCTATAATGATTAATTGAAATACAACAAAATAAGCAAATTAGGCTTGGAAAAATAACAGCTGAGTCACTGCAAATACCTGTGTCACAATCTGAGATTAAATATATTTTGCCAAATAAACAACAAATTCTTTGCTTTCACAATTCCATTTGTTTATTTAATCCAAAAGGCATGCATGTATACAATAAAAAAGCTTGTTCTGTTGTTTTTATTTTTAAGTGCTAATACCAACATTTCTATAATGAGTATTTTGAAGTGATTATATTGTATAATCTATCTATCTATCTATCCAGACATTGGCTATGCCTGCTTATACCACTTTATTTATTGAAATAGAAACTCCAACCAAATTTTGTAAGTTTGAAACTTTCCTCTTTTTAAAATTAAGAACATATTAAAATCAAAGTAGTTCAAGAGATTGTAAAAGAAAATCTCATATTTAATTTATGTTTGTTGAATGAAACTTACAGAAAACTGGTGCTAAATAGCTTTAGGGGAGGCATCTACCCCGCTGTTAAAAACAAAGGTGGCAGACAGATATCGAAATAAGATTCTGCAATTAGTGAAAGTACATATCTCCATTCTATGAGACTAAGGCTACGTTTACACTGCAGATTTGATGCTCAATTCTGATTTTTTGCTGAAATCTGATTTTTTTTTATTTTGAGGTGGTGGTACATACTACTATTAAATGCGACCATCATCATACTGCTGTCTGAATGGTTCAAGACTGCAAAGCGACCCGCTTGCACAGATAACAGAAGGAGACATCTCACATTTAATGGTAAATGCAATTGTTTCTAGAAGTGTTCAAAGTTGTGTAAAAAGAAACCTTGAAAAAAAAGACGGATACTGACCGCCATCTCTTCTTGTTATTATTAGATGTTGAGCAATTGGAGCTGAGAATATTAAGACCACATCATAGCGAGACAAAGTAAGGTAAGAAAAAGCAGTCAGCCATTGTAGCGTTTTAATCCGTTTTCACTTATTTTAGAGTTGTGCTTGTTTCTGTTTATTGTGGGAAAAGTACCAAATACATTTGTCAGCTTCTATACATCATATTAAAGTAATGTTACAGCTGAAAAAATGCTACTCATTCTTCTTTTATATGTTGGTGATTAAAGCAATACTCCCTTTATTAACATATTTTATTTATTGCCTAATAACCATGCCTCCACATTGTTCTTGTTTTACATCTTATTTTATGAGCTTATTTAATTTGATTTAAATGTTTTGATTATTTCTATTTTTTATCTCTGTAACTTTTTATGCTTTTGTTTTATCAAAACAGGACCTTCTTGTTAATAGGATCTCAGTGAGACAACCTGTTTTAAAAATGCAAAATAAAAATACAAGGCACTTGAATATTTAGGTTGAGTAGATTTTTATGTTCTCCACCAAATAAATAAAAAGTAGACTATGAATGCATTTTACATTGTCCAGAACACTAATCCTGATGAACTTGTTCATACTTCACTGTTATCGCTGCTTCATTTTTATCCATCTGGAGTGTGTTCATTCTCAGTTTTTCAATTTTGACTTTAAGCTGCTGATGCTAAAGCACAGCTTGCCACGTATTCTTCACACAGCATAACAACATCTATTCATCACGCTGTCATCCTATTGTTTTATCATTCCCTCTGTTGCTTGTACGGTCCCTCAAAGAAAGAGAAAACAGATGGACAATTTTGCTCCAGTTGCACGCAACATACTGCCTCTGATTCAGCACCATGGACAGAGCAACCCATTTTGTATACAGTTCACAGACTCTCAAATTGATTTCTCTTCCTTTCAGTCACTCATTTCATTTTATGTATGTATGTAGATAGATAGATAGATAGATAGATAGATAGATAGATAGATAGATAGATAGATAGATAGATAGATAGATAGATAGATAGATAGATAGATAGATAGATAGATAGATAGATAGATAGATAGATAAGTGGGCACATGGATCAACAAATCACAGAGGCCCAGAAAGGAACCGATAAAACCACCAGAGGAGCCAAACACCAGCGGCTGGTTGACAGAAGAGTCAACCTAAACTGCAAAAGTAGACAAGCAAACCTGTAAACTGCCTGGATTGATTACAAGAAAGCCTATGATTCAATGCCACACACATGGATCCTGGAATACCTGAAGCTGTGCAAGGTCAACAGCACTGTGAGAGCCTTCATTGTCAACTCCATGAGGCTGTGGAAAACCACCCTTGAGGCCAAATTCAAGCCAATTGCACACATCTCCATCAAATGTGGAATATACCAAGGAGATGCACTGTCCCCTCTGCTGTTATGCATAGGCCTGAACCCCCTCAGTCAAATAATCAACAAGTCTGGCTATGGATACTGACTCAGAAATGGGGCCACCATCAGCCACCTCCTGTACATGAATGACATCAAGTTGAATGGACATCAGAATGTCATTCTGGCTGGAAAAATGCGGCCAGATGGTGACAAAGAGAGGGAAGGTAATTTACACAGAGAGGATTGCACTTCCAGAAGGGAGAATAGCAGATGTTGAAGAGAGCTATAGGTACCTTGGAATACCACAAGCAAATGGCAACCATGAAGAGGCCACAAGGAAAGCAGCAACAGCCAAATATCTGCAATGTGTAAGGCAAGTTCTGAGAAGTCAGCTCAATGGCAAGAATAAGGTCCAGGCAATCAACAGCAATGCCTTTCCAGTAATCAGATACCCTGCTGGCGGGTAGAGGACTCGAGCTTGAGAAACAGAGAGCCACCCACCCTGCTCAAGAGTATGAGGGGTGGGTGAGAGAGCAGTTTATTTATTAGATATATTTTCTTTAAAAATGTAAAGGGGTCTTGATGAATATTTGTCAAAGAGTTTCCTTGAAATTCTTCTTTCTTAAAATATATGTTGTGTCTTGCGTTGCCAAGAAACCATATAAAACTGGCAATAGTTTTAATTAGCAGGTCACATTTCAGAAACAGTAGGAACACATATCTTGAAATGATCTTGTGATGATCTAAAATAAGAGAATGTAGTTAATTGACTCCAATAAGCAATAACAATCTATGAGCCAAAAGTCACTCTAAATTACTCTTGCAGGTCAGGTGTCACAGTCGACCATATTTCATAGGATTTAATCGGTCAAACTTGGAGCAAAAAAAAACAAAAAAACAAATAGGGTGTAGCACAGTTTTCACAAAATACTTACAAGTTAGTAAGTTAGTTGGTTTCAGAAAAATAAACGGATAAGCAACCTTTTAAGAAGACATGTACAAAGTTGTATTTTCATTGATAAGAATGGAAGATCTCGAACTGTGTGATCCTTTTTTGGACTTGAATGATTCAGGGAACAGAATCAAGTAATTAAAAAACAAAAACAAAACAAAAACTTTTTTCAATAAGGTCCAATGCTGGTCTAAAGGTGAGAGAGGCATTTGCCTTTCAAATTAAAGAAGGGGCATATTAAACATACTATATTTAGGATGTAGTAAGTGTTAAATTGTCGCTCTTTCCCTCTCTATTGGAAGACGAATTTGCAGTTCATTTCCGGCCAGAGCTAAATTTGTAAGTCTATATCCGGCAACATGACCAGGAGGTATCTCTTCGTGTATTCCTCTGTTCCTCTCTCATCATCTGTGATTTCCCAAAAGGAAAACAGGCTAATACAGGGAGAAGAATGAAACCTCTGTCTCTGCACAATTCCCTGCCTTGTAGCCCTCCCTGTCTGTAAACTAATTCACTTTCTGTAGTATCTCTCTACCAGCATGAAACTTTGAAGGAATTGCCTTTTATTTCCTTCTCACTCTTCTCCTTTCAGTCAATCTCCCTCCTTCCTCCTTGCTTTCTATCTTGTGGCCTTCCCCCTATTACATGCTCCAGTGGTCTTTGCTTGCTGATAACCCCCGATGGAAGCAGAGGAAATAAAAATATGCCAGGCCCTGTCCCCTCCCTGCTTTACAACACTCTTTCTCCAGTGCACGGTCTCGCCCTCTCCCATCCCAGTTTATCACTTGCTCCGGTGGTCCATACTGTTGCACTAAAAGGGACAGACGTGGTAATACTGCAAGCCACTGAGCTGTATATCTCTTTCTGTGTTAGAGAGCTACTCAGGTGGGCTCAGGCCAAATCAGGATGCAGCCACAGCGAGAATATATCCACATCCAGTTTTTCAGCTCCTGCGTAGTTAAACCCTGTGGCTTCTCTCTGTGTATGTGTGTGAATGTCAGGCATGGTGTGAATGACAGGTGGAGCTCTGTGAGGTGAGTCTGTTTCTGTGCATTAACTACTGAGATGTTTGATGGAATATGTTTTGATGGATGAGGACAGCACTGGAACGGGGAGAGTCTGATGGTGATTTTATAACATCAAGCTGCAACCAGCTCTCTATCTCTGTCACCTCTGCCTTCATTACTCTGAAAATGGCTTCTTTCCGTCTATGAATTTCATTTATTTTCAATTTCCTTACCATTGCCTTTGCTCTATATTCCTTTAGAGAAAATAGATATTCTAAATCAAACGCAACTGCACAAATACATATACATATATATATACACACACACACCCATATATATATATATATATATATATATATAATATCTGACATGCTACGATTTAATTTATGAGACTAAATTCAAACTAAACTTACTCAGACCAAGTTATTGAACTATGATGGCAAATAAAAGCGTAGGGGAAAAAGAAGGCAAGCAAGCAAATAAAGACACATCCGAAGCTACAAGTGTCGCTGCCTAAAGAGCAGAGTGAACCCTGGTCGACGAGAATGAACCAGGACAGAATGAAATGGAGAGATACGGACATGTGGGTGGATGTTAGAGAAAAGACAATAGTAACTACATTAGAAGCCTTCCTGCCGTAGGCAATGGCAATATTGCATTTCCTGCTAAGAAAAACAACGGTGGAAAAAAAGGCCTGCAAAGAAGAGACGATTTGCAGCTCTGCCTGACATGGAGCTCCCGTTCACTGCAAACACATCAGGATGAATAGGCAAGCATTTGTAAACAAGATATTTTAAAAGGTTTGGCAAGTCATAATAAATACATACATCCCTGTTTTATATTTGATTGTAAACCAGGATGAATTCTTTCTGTTTTAAAAGTGACCTTTGTGTCAACAGATTTATGATATGCTTGCCTGAGTTCAGACCTTTGAAACGGTGCACTCCACTGGACTGACTGACATGAAGCAACCTGTTCCTCACAGTCGTCATGCTGTGCACTCTGCTTGGACTACTTCAGAGAGGCAGTGTTTGTGAGTTTTGGCACTCACCCCACATAGTAATTTATTGACAAAAGCAATCTTTTTTCTTTTCCTTTTGCTTCCCTTCTCTTTTAGAAAAAAACAACAGCATTCCTCATAGGAACTGAAATATATGGAGAGAAGTAAATGGGAACAAAAAAACAACAACGATATTTCATTGGCCATAAATCAAGGAATCAGCCAAGTGAGATTGGTATTTATGTTCACTAGCTATAATTTTGATATGAAATTAAAGTTCAGAGTCGCCTGCAAACACAATTCAGGCCTGGTATAAAAATAACTATTGTTCATATTGTGCGACTGTAGAAATTTGATAAGAATTTTACTCAACACAGAAGACCGGCCACACTTCTTCTTCTTTTTTTAGAGGAAATTTGAAAATATTTATCAGTTTATCACACTTTCCAGCCTGGAGCGAGCATAGTGTTGGTCAAGGTCAAACAATCCCAATAAAACACTGACATTTGTAATTTAAAAAGAAGAAAACATCAAAATATCAAATACAGTTTCAAGTAGGGTGACCAGTTCTAAAAAAAAAAAAAAAAACCCAAGGCTGCTTGTGAGGGACAATGTAGGACACATTATTAACACTGTGATGATGTCATATTTCTTTAAACAAAACAATAAATAAATAAAAATCCATTGTCATAATTTTTTTTTTGACTTTTCAGAATTTAACTCAGTCAAATGTAGGACATTGTTTCAGTTTATGGGACATCGGGACAGGAATGAAGAATGCGGCACAGTCCCGCACAAATCGGCACATCTGGTCACCACTAATGTCGGCATCATGTTGTCAGGATACCCGGGACTTTGATTAATCAGTGTTAGGTTCCTGGGGGATCCTGCAGTTTTGTTCATGTGTTCTCACTTTATATTATTTATTTATCTATCAGTCTGTAAGATATGGTTCCTGTCTTCGTCAATGTCTATTCATTATGATTTTAGTAGTTCTATTCTTTATTTTCCTGCCTGCCTGTTCTTAGTTCTGTGAGCGAGTTCTTTGGTTAGATCTGTTCATTCACAATGTTTCCTGTTCTGCTACGTTCCTGTCTCTGCCACATCATTGCCCTCTCACCCTCTGCTTAATTTTCTCTACACGTTTCACCTGTACTTAATTGCTCCGCCTATCTTCCCTTCAGTCTACTACCCTATTTGTTCAGTCAGTCTAGTCACTCTCATTGTCATGTCCTCCATTATGCTACTCCTGTTCTTGTCAGCTCCTTGTTTTACTCCTAGTCCATGTGCTCACCTACCCTCTGTAAGTCTGCCTTGTTTATTAAATCATTATTCACTAACAGCATCACAACATGTGGATATCACAAACAAAAACTGTACAAACTTATAATTTTCTTAAGATCTTTAAGATATATATGCTTTCTTGTGTTATGACTGGATCAATATTAAAGTGTTTCGTGTTGTTGGAAGCTTTCTAAAAATTGTGCAGGCAATTTAATTACTAACCTCTGAGATTATTCTGAACTTAGTATCTCTTGTAAAGGTAGGTCAACTTTAAAATACACAGTGTTAGTAATATTAACATCAAGCTTTTGAAAACAAGTTTTTATTTTTAAGATGCACGAAAGAGACAAATCTGATGGAAGTGACAGATCAATGTAGTCCAGGAACACTTGCATTCACAAGTAGTTGAGTGTCAGTGAGTACAATAAACATGGCCCCGTAAGTAAGTGTGTGCATGGCTGTATAAAGAGGCTGCTGACATGAAGTTGGTTTATAAAAACGAGTTCCTATCTCAAAAAAAGTAAAATATTTTTATCCAGGTGAGGAGACTACCAACCTTGCAAAATATTGTAAGCTTGTTAGTTTCTCTTTTTAAACACTAAATCATGGAAAATAGGAAAGTGCCTATCTTCAGCATTAATAGAAACGGATGATGATAACTGGAACAATAAAGGGTTACTGTCTCTCATCTTTCCTCTGTTTCAAGGTCACCCATAATGAAGTAAATTTGGACCAGTAAAATGCACATAGCTGCATTCACAATCGCTGCTTCCAGCTGAATTTAGAAACATAGTTTGTGAGCATAAACCCTGTTGGGTCTATTAATAATGCCAGCTGGTTTTCATATATCCTGCTTGAAACGCTGTGAGCATACACAAAGACTGCTGTTTTAAACAGCATTTAAACACTAATGAAGTGAGACAAATAATGTCATCCGTACAGAGAAGCTGCAGGACGATCAAATCTTTCTTGGAAGAGACATTTTAAGGCACGTAATAACATGTTACCGTGGCGGCTCTCAGACTGCGGGGAGTGGACTCCAGCCATGCCCTGGTTTATTATCAAAATGGCTTTTATGGGAAAAAAAAGCCTAACTGAGGTAAAACAGGTGCAGCAATAATTTTTTTTCAATCCAACACAATACATCTGCATGGGCTTAATGAGTTTTCTGATTAATAAAAGGGACTCCATAATTACTTTATAAAGGGATCCAACTTTTGGCTTTTCTCACCTCATTTTTCTAACATGTGCTCTGTTTTGGAAATGAACACAAAAGCGCCTGCCCACTGTTGTCTCAGTGCACTCCAGCAACCGCCCACTCAGATTTTTTGAAAAGCAATTCCAGGAATTCTAATAACAAATGTGCTTTATGTCGTTACTGCTATACTTTCCATAATGTGGTATTAGATTATGGAGGCAAAGCCAATAATAAGCCTGTATGTATATATATATATATATATATATATATATATATATATATATATATATATATATATATATATATTTCCTTTCAGTAGCCGCCTACAGCATGTCATCGTCACCTTCTAACCCTATCTTCTGCATCTTCCTATGTATGTTTGAGAATGTTCATACAGTTTGCATGTATATTCTCCATTCCAGTTGTGGCTTTTTAAAATGTCACTACTGTTGGATTACATGTTGATCCTTGTCCATTGTCTGTTCTTTCCTTTTTATGTGTTTTTCTATACATGTTCATTTTTTTGCGTTTTCGGTGATGTGTTTCACTTTGCTTCACTGTGCCTCTAAAGTGCCCCTGTACTACAAATAAAGTTTTATTGAACTGGATGGAATTGAAACCCAACAAAAAGCAGCTTTTTTTAAAAAAAATAAATAAATAAATAAATACCAGAAAAATAAATTCCCATATACTTCAAAACTTCAGGAGTTGATTGCTACAGTTGAATCTAATATGTTCATATTTTGCATATGAGTTTAATGAGTGGAAAACTAAAGCTTATACTAAGCAGAGGCCACCGGATGGTTCCAAGCATTTCCCCATAATAGATATTTCTTCCTCAGTAGTGCCACTAGCATTGAAGCTACCTTCTATCAGCATTTCAGTGGTCTCCTAGGTTATATTTGGTGTGTCAAGTCCCTTATATTATTCAACAGCTGGTGGACAATAAGGGGAGAAGAAATTTCCTACGTCTGGCGTTCATTTATCTTGGATCCCAGAGTCAACATTTTTGTTAAGGATTTCTGTTCTTCCAAGTCCTCTGGCTCATCTAGTCATTCATTGGGGAAATAACGAGGTGTGGGCGGATACCGTCATGATCTTTGTGTGGTTCCTCTCTCCGCTTTTTTTCTGCTGAATCTCCATGTAGGCATGGCTGCTCTGCTCTGCTGCCAGTCCACTTGTTCTTCACTGGCTCATCAATTCAGTGACTCACAGTCAATGCCTGATTGCATAAAGGGGTTGTGGTGATCAATCTGTCTTTGAGCTTTGTGCCTGAAGTTTTGTTTTTACGTACTGGAAGTTTATCAGAGTTTAATATATATTATTTTGGACGTTACATTCAACTTTATCTTCCATCAGATCGCTACAAGGATTCTTACCCAGATTACAGTCGTTTAGTCCAAAGTATAGAAAAGCTGGCCCTTCTTCAATCAAGCCACCATGCTACGAAGATATCTTGATAATTTGCAGAGGCTGTTATTCATTTTGGATTCATATATGAAAAAATGTGATTCACCCCTCTATCATAATGGAGTTTGATTCACTTATTTCAGGGTAAGAATAGTGCGGTTTGAAGTGATTCTGTATGATTCAATGCAATAAAATAAGACAAAACAAAGAAATTACACTATTCAGTTGATTATACACAATTAAATACCCTAATAAAAAGGTGCTTTTACCCACTTCACCTTGTTGTTGCTGTTTTTCTTTTTCTCCTTAGTATCATGTCAGCAGGAGGAATAACCTCCCATAACCATAATCAGTTATTGTTTTTTTTTTTTTATCAAACAGGTCTCTCTTGAAAATAAGATCTTGGATCTCGATGAGAATACCTGTATACAAATAGGTTAAATACAAAAAGGAAAAAACACATAGTTTCTAAGTAAAAGCTGGAAGTACCTCATGAATAAACAGATTGAGTTTAATGATTGGAAAGATGTGAAAACTGTTGCATCTAATCCTCAAACATGAACCTTTTCACGACTGCTCTACCGATGCGTTTGCATCTTGCACATACTTGTTTGTGTCAATGCAAAACGGTTGATCTTAATATCCCTACTCTCTACAGTCAGCAGTCAAAGCACAAAGACAACTCAGGTATACTTATCCATCAGTAGAGCTTCTTTAGCTCAAGCTACTTCAGGATCACCCTCCACTTCTTTGGTTATAACCTTCAAGCTAGTAGAACCAAATCCAATGTTAAGCCCATCTCTAGATTGTGCCGTGGACGACTTAACTCATCGCCTTCTTCTGGAAACTTAACAACTTGTATAATAATATTTACTTGTTCTTAGTGTAATTCTGCATTTGGATCTGCCCACAAAAGCTATAAATCATGACAGATGAAATAGGCTGTAAAATCTTTATGGTGTTTTTTTTGGGTCTGTTAAACCTGCATGCTTATTTTATCTTTGTACCATATTAAGAAGCTTAATGTGTTCAGTTTATTCTCTACAATTCGAGAACAACCTCCTGCTAGGAGCTGGATCAGAGAAAAGCAGGAGAGAGTTAGTAGGCAGTGGAGGAAGCCTTCTTCATTACTCATAACGTTTAGCTAGAGTGAGCCATGCCAGGACACTTCTACAAGTTTGCTCTAAATTTAAAGCAAGTTTGATAAAGCTCATGATTCTCCTGTGTTGCTTTTATTTCACAGATGGAGGTCTATCGGCAGGCTCTTTAAGGATGCACTGCCGGGGGCAACCCTAGTCCCTCTGTTAGTAAAGCAACAGATAAAAGAGCAACAGTGAAAGAAAGCCAAAAAGAAAGGGGAGGAGAGGAAAGTTAATTCAACCAATCGATACCTCCCAAGTGCCACTTCTTAATCATTTCCACTCAACACAATCATTTGCATTGATTTTGTAGCAAACAAACATTAGGAGGTAGGCCAGTAAAACCACCACCGTCTGACACCCACCCACATGTGTGCACGTTTCCAAAAGCAAAACAACCACATTTATTGTATTTTTGACTCAGCGTGCACAACTGCTGTTAGGTTGGATAAGTAGTGTTCATGGGGCGCAAAGGCAATAAAACCGCAACGACGCCGTACTCTCTCCCGATCACGAGCTATCCATCTGGTTTCACACTGCTGAGCGATGTGTGGAAACAACACTGCAATTGAGGTGTTAATGTTCTGTATCACTCACAGAGCTTCTCCATGGGAGCTTGAAGTGAGAGGCAGAAACTAATTGAACTTTATGTGTGACTACAGAGTCCTCTGGGAGGCCAGCTGAAACACGTTGAATCCTAGAAAGACTCATATAATGCAAAGTATAATTAGAAGAAAAATTATGCGGTGATATATTGTAGAACATGTAATCAGTCCTGCTTTAAATATGCTTATAGAGCAGAGACATAATGCACAACACAAAGTGATTACCAGGAAAAATAAAAACCTCTTGGAGACAAGGTAGGCTTTAGAGATGATTAAGACCGTACCCGTAAACATATTTATGCGTTATGAGACAGCTTATCAGTTCAAGGTTTGTCACTGCATTTCATTCAACCTTGTGGTAAGCTCAAATATCCATTTCCCCTCACTGGCAAATGACTCAATAGTCTCATCAGAGTGTCATTCAATTTAGGACAAGACAGGTCAAGCATACTTTAGTCTGTTGGACAAAGTATGCTTGTACTTTTGAGTTATGCCGTACGGCCCTGTGTATAAAAGCCATATAAACAGTAAAGACAAATGGAAACAAAATGAAAAGTAACACAGTATGTGCCATATAACACATGCACACAACAGGCCTCACAAATTAAACTGGTTTAAGCAATAAATGATTTGGTGCAGGCCAGTAAAATAATAATTTAAAAATATCTGAAAAAAAGCTGTTGTTCCAACTCTTCCCACTTGAGCAATCCTTTGGGTTTTTAGCTTAAACTGCTCGAAGAAAATTCCCTGACCAGACTATTTATCTTATAGCGGAATATTATTGTGTATTAGTAAAACATGCCTTAAGAAATTAAATGTTTGGCGGTCAATTGGAACAATTTTCTCAGATCATATAAGAAAGAAAATAACAAATAAAAGAAATGCCTGAAAAATGTACAAAAAAACCCCTCAATACCCTCAAAAAAAAAATCTAGTACCACGAAACGATAATAATTTGTATAACAAATATGCATACAAATCAGTCAAATAGAGTATTTCCAATATTTTCATGCCTTTTCATCTGACTGGGGAAAAAATGGCACTAACATGAGAGGTGTCAGTAGGAAAAAGGACAGAGGATAAAAGGAAAAAAAAGCTTAAACATTCTTTAAGTCCATATAAATTGTCGCGGGATTGGATGAAGTTAATATTATAAAACTGATGGATGTGTTTGACCAAAATAATTATATTGGAAAACTCTCTTAATCACTGGTTCTGTTTCCCCGTAAGTTCTACCAATCCATTCATGTAAAAAATATTACTAATACTAAAAAATAAATATACGTTGGCATCTTGAGTTACTGCCACACGTTGCCTCAAAGCAGCTTATTTTCTCCACTTTGGAATAATGGTTCCCATACCATTAAAGGTTCCCAGTCTGCACTGGTCACGACAAAACTGATCCAAGAAAGAAACGATGTCAAATCTGTAAGTGGGTCATGGTTGGTCAAAACTTAAAGATTCATGTTGGGAGCGACAGCTAAGTATCTGATCCATCTGATGATAATCCTGGTTCTGTTAGAAAGGTGCCAGAATGCACAGTGCAACACAATCTCCTGTCAGGGTGTCGGCATGTGTCGACCACTGACTGCTGCAGCGGGGAAATGTGAGTGTTAAAATTGGACCATACAGCAATGGAAGACGGTGGCCTAGTAGGATGCTTTCTTTCATGTCTGTATGCTTTTTTTTTTTTTTTTTACCTGGAAAACACATGGCACCAGGGTGCACTCTGTGTAGAAGTCAAGCCGGTGAGACGTTTAAACCGCGAGGATTCCTTGCATCCTGCCACACTACCTAAGAATCGCTGCTGACAAATTAACACCTTTTCATGGAAATGGAAACTCCTGATACCTGTGGCCTCTTTCATCAGGATAACACACCCTGGCACCAAGCTAAAATGGCCCGGGAGTGGTTCGGGAAGCACAACAATCAATTTCAGGTGTTGACTTGGCCTCCAAATTCCCCAGATGTCAGTCCAATTGAACATCAGTGGCTTTTGCTGGAAGGTTTGGCAGAGAGATAGAAAAGAAGTTCTGCACCAACATTTTTCATGGGATATTTGCCATGCCTTAAGGAAGGATTTTAGTGAATTCTAAAATATAATAGAATAATGATGCCAGAAAGATTCGGATGTATAAACAATAAAGTTAAAATTAAAAATAAAGTATCATGTCATAATGATCCACCATGCACTACCACCTGAATCACATTTGCATGCCAATGGCCTAATTTTCCATCATAACAGCGATCCCCAACACACTGACTATGCAGTGACAGGATATCTAAAAACACAATGGAACCCAATCGATCATGCATTTTTTGCACTTTAACATTTTTGAGGCGGAGTGGAGCTGTTTACACAGAGAGCAAAATGTGGAGAAAAAAAAAGAGCCATTTTGGTGCTAGATACCACAGGACAGGTTTATTAATAATTATCAAAGCTGTTTTGGTAGCAAAGGGGGCATTTAGATGCTTTTAGGCAGGTGGTAACACCTGTTCTGTGAATCATGTGGTGCTAAGCAGTGTAAGAATCACATTTCACTAAATTGAAAAATGTGTGAAGCGTGAAAAGTGTAAGACTAGTATAGTAAAAACAAAGAACAGATGACCAGCTGTTACCTTTGTGAATCTGTCCTGGTTTAAAACGTCCATGTCAGTGCTGCTCTGTGCGTGTTTCTATGTGTGTGCAAAGTGCTTCCATGCATTCAGAGTGTTGACCGGCACTGTGATCCTATCCCATCATGTGTTTGTGCCTCTACATTGAACCAGCCATTTAACCAAGCAGCCTTGTATGTGTTTTCCTCTTTAGATGCGCAGCGGAGCTGGCATTGTCTCTAGTAATTCCATCTGTATATATTTATCTGGTCTCGTCTGCGTTCCAGTTAATTCTTTGTTTCCTGCCTGCGAGGGCATCGATAAGTCCTTTTCCCAGACGGTGGGCTGGAAAGACATAGTTTAGCTGTCCAGCTCTGAATGCATTATGCTTTTTCTGATTGGCCTCCACCTTAAAGCAAAACTTGGTGCTATTCGTAACAGACAAACAAACAAAACTGCAGGAAGCTAAAACCCGCGAGTCATTTACGCATTTGTGTGATGGTGCAGTGCTATCACAATCATTGTGTTGAGGTCGATATTTACACGAACTAGCTGAACCCATATTCTAAATGATTAA
This sequence comes from Fundulus heteroclitus, assembly GCF_011125445.2. NCBI lineage: Eukaryota > Metazoa > Chordata > Actinopteri > Cyprinodontiformes > Fundulidae > Fundulus > Fundulus heteroclitus. The sequence continues at coordinate 21,880,476 of NC_046365.1, read as the reverse complement.
CAAGTTTCTCCAGCACATCAACCCTCTTATTGACCCCCAAAGCTCAATAGTAACACACACAACTCATATATGTGCTCCAGGGTTCATGGCCGCGCTTAAAATAACTTGGATTGCCTTACTAGAAGGAAATTTGCCCAGCTTAAAATATTATTTTTATTCAATACATTTTATATGTGCCTTTTCTTTTACTCAATGTTTGTTGCCAACAGCATTTTAAACTGAAAGAACCCATATGTGTTAAAAGATGTAAGATTTCCCAGCAGAGCTTCATCTACAGCATCAATACTGCATCCTGCTTTTTAGCTTGAGACTCAGAGATGACCTTCCTATGGACCTTTAATGATATAAAGCAAATTAGAGAAATCTGACCCCTTTGCAGCAACATAGCTCATTATTGGGTTGGTCGGATTGGAAATGAGCTGACCATCACTTTTTATGGATATCAGTGAAGCTCACTGGGTAAATATTGTATTTGGCCGTCTTGGGGTACTTTTGAGTAACTACTTGATGAAAAAGCATCCCCTGTTTGGAAACAGATAAAAATAAATGCTTGCCTTGAGCAGTCATGGTGTTCTAACCATTTAGGTAAAGTTGCAAAGACCTGTTTAACTTCACAGAAACGTAACCTTTGTGTTTGTTCAGAAGGCATTACAAAATAAAAATGAAATGTCAAACATCCTGGAAAAATATTTTAAATTATAAACAAATGGGAGTGTGTGCGTGAATGGTTGTTTGTCTCTCTGTGTTGCCCTGCGACAGACTGGCGACCTGTCCAGGGTGTACCCCGCCTCTCGCCCATTTGACAGCTGGAGATAGGCACCAGCAACCCCCGCGACCCCATGAGGGATAAGCGGTTTGGAAAATGGATGGATGGATGGATGGATAAACAAATGGGTGCAATTATATGGTGTCTGTCACATCCTACATTCTTTCCAGATAAGCACAATGGAACCACTCTATTCACAGTATATTTATTCTAAATTTTCAGATTTCAGATAAGGAGAGCTCTGATGTACCTAGTAGATGCGTTAAAGTGTTGAATCCTTCATACATTTACAACAACCATACAGGAGCCTTAAGAAGCATTTCTGTAATCTTTCATCAATTATTTAAAATCAGGCCCCGTGGCAATTTTACATCATGTAATGCGAGAAGTAAGCCATTTATAGCTATAGAGTTAAACACGATTTTGATATTTTTTTAACAAAGAGGCAACATCCTACATCAGCAGTTGTACGGTTAGCATGACTGATGGTGAACAAAAGCTGCCATGTGTATTACCTGTAAAATAAATAGACCCTTACCTTAATATATGTTTTCCACAAGATGGTCAACACTTCACCATCCAGCATGTTTCACGGCAGCAGAGGTTAACAAGTCAAATGGGTAAAATCAGAACTACTTTGCTACAGCAGAGGGGCTACTCCTGTCACGGTAACCTCCTTTTCTGTTTAAGTTTAGTGGCAGTTATCTGGGGAATACCCCTGTGGAAATGTCTACTAATATCTAAGTCTTTCACATTCAGTAAAGACCATAAATGCTAAAGATTACTAACAACAGTTGGAACTGTATTGTGCGTTCACTGATTGGATAAAAAAAAAGATATGAATTTAGTGAGCCGGCCTGCCAAACGCCGATCTGGACTGTTCAACTGTAAAATTGCACAATTTGGTAAATAGTTTAACATTTTTGAAGCAACACAATTAATTTGTAGCATTCATAAAATGACTGCACAATCCACAGTGAATGTCAGCCCCCCCTCCAAAACAGCAAAAAAAATAAAAATAAAGCATAATTTACTATGAAAGACCACAGCCTGGGGAAGGGTCAACTGCTCAGATATCACTTTATCACAGGAGGCTTTATGGCAGCTGTCCATATGGAAATGACTGAAATTAAAATCACCACAGCCCGCTTTGTCTAAACGGAGGTGCTTTAAAGAAAGCCCAGCCTGAAAGCAGTATTGAATTCTATGGACAAAGCTCAAAGGCCCAATGACGTAAAAAAAAAACCCCAACGTATAACCGCCGATGTTCCCCATGAAACGTGTGGTGACAGGTTGGTGGTAATATACGATGCTTTTCAGTGGCAGGGGCAGAGCTGAAAGGCAAATGGAAATCTGAGGCTTTCAGCACAACAATGAACCAAAGCACACAGCCAAGACTGAGGTGGAGCAGCTCTGACTGTCCTTGACTGGTCCAGCAAACCCCCCCCCCCACCACTTAAATCCCATAAAACACCGGCCATGACACTGAAATATGGCTCTTTGCAGACAGTTCGCATCCAGGCTCACAGGAACCGGCAGGACTGGAAAAGAAGAGTAGAGTAAGCAGAGCCAGTTCAGCAGACCAGGTAAGTCAACAAAGATCGGGATATCGCAGTGATTAAAATAAAATGTAGGCTATGCTGATGCCACTTTAATTTAACAGAAATTCAAATGACAACAGGAAGTAAATTATAGCCTATATAAAAAAGCAGTAATTAAAAAAAATTGAAGCAAAAAAAATCCCTTATGATATTAAAGCATTATTGCCTTCCAAAGGTTAAGCTGTCTGCACTTTTTGCAGAAGCTAATTATACGCCATACTTTATTTGATTGCATCACCTCCGTCTGCAGCTGCTTCGCAGACGCTAATTATACGCCATACTTTATTTGATTGCATCACCTCCGTCTGCAGCTGCTTCGCAGACTTTTTCCTTTGGCGTAAATGTGTAAGCGACGCAGTAATTTATGTGGAGAGAGCATGACTGAGCTGTTTTGTAGTTTTCTGCCAGACAACCGGCACAATGCGGACGCACTTGGATGCGGACAGACGCTTCCTGATCCAGACGAGCATATGCAGGCAAAGAAGTGTGGAGCTGCAACAGCTGCCCTAATGATGTGGGGCGAGGCTGAGCTGAGATCATTCTGGGATTGTAGACTCCAATTACTCAGGATGGACCGGCCAAGGGAACAAATGTGCCCTATCATGAGCAGCATCACAATCACTTCTCCATAAACACTTTGGCGTTAGTGAGAGAGTGAGGGAGGGTGGGCACCAGAGTGTGACTGTGAATGCTAGAAAGGACAGAAGAGAGGGATGGGGGAAAATGAGAGTGAAAGGGAAGGAAGGGCAATTTGGTGAGACTTTATAAGGTCCAGGCAGGTCTAAAAGGCAGGGGAAGGACCAACTCTGAAACACAGGCAATCAACAACATGCAGTTGTTTTTTTTTTTACTAATCTCTGCATATAAATATACTGATTACATGCATGCATGTCTGCATGCATTAAATTCATGCAGGCATAAAAGCCAATGCCCATTTAGAAATACCCGTTATCCTAACGTGTATATGTTTTAGACTGCAGGAGTTTCCAGAGAAAACCGCAACAGCTTTAAAGGCAGAAGGATGAGGATGGAGCAGGACAGCAAAGTGAACATCAGTCTGTGTTTGATTATTCTATATAATGTTTCAATGAAATAAAATAACTTTTTAATAAGATTCTTATGTATGGAAAATATATAATATGGCGAAAAAGGTAAAAGTTCTGTTTTGTATTGCATCTCCTGCCTTACTATGAACTTATTCTACTCTGTACCTTGAGATCCCAGGTAGGCTGGGCACCTATCTGATGCATGGTCCTGTCGGAAGGTCTTTGAGATAAAGTAATAAATTGAGAATTAATTTTTTAATCTTGATATCAAAGGTTTTATGGCATTAAACATGAATCAAATCCACCAACAGTTGGTGAAATAATAATTCGATTTTGTCTTTTTTATCATTCATTGTTGCCTTAACTTTTACAATATTCACCTCCTCCATTTGATCATTTTTAACCTTTTTATATGAATGGTACTGTACAATTAAACAGGCCTTGGCTCTGTAAAATGATGGAAGAGTATTTGGTATCAACATGATGTTTTCAGAGGTATGCTGCATTCAGTTTGGTTTGATGGCACAATGACAGCAGCCCATTCTCAATCCTGAGATTGCAAGGAATCTAAATCTGAAATCCGAAACTAGAAAAGTCTTGAAAGAGTTAAGATATAAAGTTAAACTGTTTTCCTCCCAAACGTCTGCAACATCTCAGTGTCAAACGGTTGGCGGCAATAACTCTGATGCTGTTGAATTTATAAAAAAATAAACTAAAAATAATGTACTGATGTGCTGCCTTCCCTCTGAGACAACTGCTGCTGATATTACCTTAAACTGTGTGGGTTGAGCTATACTCACCTCTCTTCTCAACTGAATGAAAACTTTCTCTCCCTCATTTCTGGCTTTTCTTTTTTGGTGGTCTGATTTCCCCTTTCTAAGGGAAATACGTCACTTTTTCATGCCTTCGGCTCCTCTGACTCTGATCACTCTATAGTTAACTCAGTTGAATTAACAAAGTGTAAACTAAACCACTTGGCCCTCATTAAAGAGGCTTCTTGAGGGTCCCTCCTGGTAGTGGGTCTGGCATAAACAGTGCCTTCCAAATCCCCAAGCCCAATCTACACAAAGAAAAAAAAAAACCAAAAAAACCCACGGCCCATCATTATTCTCTTTTACTCCTTTCGTGTTTAAAAGCTGATAGTGTGGGGCAGTTGAAATCCAACATTTTCATAAAATACAGTTTAAAATACAGCTCAAAATACAGCTTAAAAAGCACACCTATTACAGCCATTTAAGTGGATAGTTTATTATATACTATACATTTACACAATCTTTCTATTAGGTAATCAGTCTGACCAGAAATGTTGCCTTTTAGAATGTGTTTCCCACTGGAAAATCCTTTGTGGAGCACTGCCTCTGACCTCCATTTGTTCAGCCACTGGCTTCAGTTTCTGGGAGCAACTAGTCTGGACTTGCCTTAAAGAAGCCAAGAGGGTTATGCACTGAGGGCAAGATATTAAAACATAGTAATAAAACCTCAATTAATTCTGAACTATGTTTTTTAAAGTGAGGTTGTGGCTGATGGTCACACAATTGTGCTCCAGAGATGAAATGGGAGCTTTGCAGGTGCCTCCTTAAAATGATTGAGCCAACTGGTCTTGTGCTAATTTACGGCTGATATGATTAAAGAGCAACGGACCGCCTAATCAGAAATAGAAACAGAGCGAGCGTATTATGGGCCTTGTTGATACTCGCCGTGCCCACACTCACTTGAGACTATTACTTTTGATTTCATAAAATGTATTTTGTCATGATTTTAAAAAGCCTTTTCAGCACTGCATTAGGGGGTGTTGATTTATGTCAAAGTAATTGGATGCATTGTGACAGACAGACGGTGTGTCGACAGCAATCATATTCGAGGATTTAGTACATAGAAAGGCAGCAAAGTCGGCTGAATGAGCCCCGTTTAGAAACTCTCGGTATACATTTAGCTTTTGCATGACTTAGTGTAGCACTTCACATAACAAGGAGCCACATCTGTTTCTGTGCTTTACAGCTGTCATTACAAGACTCATTAAATGTGACTATAAACCAGGTAACAAACTGGCAGTTTAGGGTGCAATGGCCAAATGATGCATATGATCAAAATTTTTAGAGGGGCAGCAGCAAAGAGAGAGATTGTGCTTCTCTTTTTCAAAGTAGACTCAAATAAAGTTCTCTGTAGTTTGCATTCATGCGTCACAAACCAACTTTATTAACTATCGATGAATTCGTCTCAACCCCACTGTAAGATAGCACTCATATTTTATCATTAGGGGAGCCTTTAATTGGGGTTCAAAGTCTTTCTATTTATTTTTGAGTGTACATATTTGATGTAAAGAAAATTTCTTTTTTTACCAGCTTTTATGAGGTGGCTTTTATCCCCTGCATCAGGATAAATATGTAAGAAATAGCAATGAGAGCATCCTCAAAACACGTCCGAGCGCCCGGGTGTGTGATTGATTACGGAAGTGAACGAGCATGTTTGGTACAATCTTCATTTCATTATGAAGCTGTAATTGAATTAGTCATGCAACGCTCGTCTGCAGCAATCACATCAGCGGGCTTTGGCCGCGCTGCTGCGCTCGGTGTGGACGTTTTTAAAGCGCGTTGAGCGCAGGGACCACCCCAGGAGTGTTTGACACTGTTTAAAGCTTAAGCGGAAAGGTTACCACGGGGTTGAAGTCCTTTGCATGACTGCTGGCCATAAAGAGTAAAACAGCACTGATCTCGCTTATCTACAGTCATGAATTTGACTTTCAACCAACTCTGACCGCCCACAGATCTATCTGCATAAAATGTGAGGCGCTATGGAGAGCATCTCCAGGGAGAAAATTAAAGTGAACTGCAGTAAAGCTGGTGCTGAGAGTAGCAGAGTGCTATATTTCAGCCACATTCTTTTTTTATTCCTAATTTAAGTTCAAAAGTCTTTGTATTAAAAATGCTTTCTTTCTTTCTTTCTTTCTTCCTTCCTTTCTTTCTTTCTTTCTTTCTTTCTTTCTTTCTTTCTTTCTAAGATTCAGATATGTGTAACCTTTGCTAGGCAGCTGGGAAAAGACTAATGCAGGCCGACCTGAGGAAGAAGAGATAATTGGGTTTTAATTGACGATCATTAATTGAGCCTCTAACAACATTTAAAGTATATGCAGGTGAATCTCCATAAATTAGAATGTCAATGATTTTTTTTTTTTTTAGTAATTCTATGCAAATACACTGATTATACATAATGTGCTATATTCCATTCATTCCTTTTTGTTGACTATGATGATTATGGCTTAGAGCAAATTAAATTTCACAATTAACTTTCTCAGAAAATTAGAATATTTCACAGGGCAGATAATTACACCTTGGCAGCTTCCATTGTGACAGTCAAAGACACCCACGAGGGATGCGAGCCACAAAAAAAGTTTTTTTACCAGAAAAGCTGGCTGTTCAAGGGATGGTATCCAACAACATCGTTAATAGATAAGGTGCGTTGGCAACCAAGAAATTTTAGATCACTTCGTGCTTGCCTGTTTTGATAACCTTTATGGACATGGTGATTGCATTTTCCACCATAACTTAGCACTATTTCTAGCTCATGTTAGCAATAATACTGCTAACATCAGTTCTCCACTCAGAAACTGTACCCGTTCTGTCCTCCACTGCCTTGGTAGGGCTGGCTTCGGGCATTGCTGAGTCAGCACTTTAAACCAGCCTCTCGAACTTATAACGCTCATGTCTGCTCAACCTCTGGGGGGTTAGGGTTACCCCTCACTAGCTGTCACTTTCCCTCGTCCTGACCTCTTAATCCTGCCCCTCGATGCCTCTCGGCACCGCCCACATGGTGCCCCATCCATCCATCCATTTTCCAAACCGCTTAATCCCTCATGGGATCGCCGGGGTTGCTGGTGCCTATCTCCAGCGTTCACTGGGCGAGAGGCGGGGTTCACCCTGAACAGGTTGCCAGTCTGTCGCAGGGCAACACAGAGACAAACAGGACAAACAACCATCCACGCACACACTCACACTAAGGACAATTTAGAGAAGCCAATTAACCTAACAGTCATGTTTTTGGTCTGTGGGAGGAAGCCGGAGTACCCGGAGAGAACCCACGCATGCACAGGGAAAACATGCAAACTCCATGCATTTGAAACCAAAATCTTCTTGCTGCAAGGCAACAGTGCTACCCACTGCTTCACTGTGCAGTCCCCGCATGGTGCCATTTCTTAAAAATTGTCTGGGAGGCTGGCGCTACGCTTTTAAATCAGGGTGACTTACACTTAGTTTCAGCTTTTTGTATAATCAATGGGAGGTCAGAATTTATCCTGTCTGTCAGATGTCAGATGTCTGTTAGGTAAAAAAAAAAAAAAGAAAAAGAAAAATCCAATACCGTTTTTTTTCCATGTACCCTGGCAAGCTTCATTTTTCTGTGACTCTTTTTAGCAGAACAAAAAAGAAAACGCTAAGAGGGAACATTTTTCTGTGACACCGTGGCCAACTGAGTCGCACGCCCTGTTGTCGCGTTCATGCAGAAATGACGGCGATCCAGACAGCTAGAATTGAACCTCAGCTAAATCCGCTTCCAGGTACAAACTTCAACTGGTTTGTTGTTGCTCGGAGAGAAGCAGAGAAGGAAAAAAAAAAAGAGAGGAGCATGACAAATCAGACCTCAGAAGAACGGATTAAACTGTCTGTTTGTGTTAACGATGAATGAAAAACATGACAGAGACTGAACGAGAGAAAAGTCTCGCAAACCCCCCCCCCCCCCAAAAAAAAAATTAAAACAGACAAAACAGAATCAACATATCTAAACAGAAAAAAACTTTGAACCACTTATATTTTGCAACTACCCTGCCTTTATGGCTTAATTTACCATATAATTATCAATTCTCTTGCTGCGCTGCCTCATTAAAATCAAACTCGTCAATTATAGTTTGCCCAATATACTTTGTCTAAGCTTCCTAAAATATGTTAGAGTTGCAATTATCTCGACAAGCGGAATATAGTCAGCCACAACAACGGAAGTCTGAAGACGACTGCTCACAGACAAAAAAAAAACACAGAACATATAAGCATCAGTTGAGTTTTAGCCCTACACGAGATGAACCCAGCAAATATCGTATTGGTTGAAAGCTGTTAAACGCTCACAGCAACAGTGTTATTCAGTGCGTTTGGCAGCGGGCATGACTGGACAAAGATATCACTGCTCCAGCTGAAAAACCCACACTGCCTCCACAGAGGTGAGGTTTGTATTCTAATCAGCTGTCACTGTCAGAGTCTGTCCACGCCATCAAATTAAAGGGGTTAAAACCAGCAAACTCTCGAAAGTGAATTAAGAGCTGGGTGGGTAATACTCTTCTGAACGAAAGTCTGCTTCCTGTGAGACTGCAGATAAAGCTTTGGTTCGCACGGAGAACTCACACATGCACAGACACAAAAAGAGGTAAACACAAGCGTCGCACATCACACGGGCACAGATCTCCAACTTTCACAGCGCAAGATGTGTAACAGTTTCAGGTGGAAATAGAAAATGTGGGCGAAAAAAAAAAAAAAAAAGGGGATATAGGTGCCAGTATGAAAACAGGAACGACAGCCCAGAACTGAATATTTCATCATGAAATTTCCAGTTTGAAGATGAAGAAATGCAGCAATGTCTCCAATTCATGGTGACAACTGAAGGGGTGGACTTTTTCTTCCCAGAGAACAAAAGGGCGCGCTGTAGACAATACCTGCGTGTACTTCAATAAAGTGATGTTTTATAACCTTCCAAAAGGGTTTCTTTTATTAAAAACCTTAACATCTGCCATCTACAGTGGTTTGAAAAAAAGTATACCTCCTTAAAGATTTCTTCTCATTTTGCTTTTTGTAACTGTTGAATATTTCAAATCATCAAGCAAACGGTATTATCCGACATCAGGTTATTTTTGTCAGGTTCTAAAGTGATTTAGATGTAACTTGAAGTGTAAAAACAGGTTTATTTATTAAAGCATTTCTGCCATCTATTAATCTTAGCATACAAATAAATAAATAATTAATCAAATAAATAAATCAGAAATATATATTTAATTGAGGAAAGCGCAAACTTTGGTCAGTTTGAGAGTAATGCTCTTATCAATGTCTTTTTAAGAGATTTTGATCAGTAAAGTGAGAAAGTTTTTAAACATTTATGTTATGTAATAACGATTAAAGCAATTAAATCTGCCAATTTTTGTTGATTATTCACAGACCTGAAGTTGGAATGGAGCAGACAGGTTGTTGCAGCAGCTGCAGCAGCAAGTGTCTGTACATATATCACAGGGTTGGATTATTGAAGATCATTACAAGCTTCTTCCGAATTTTTTTAAAAATTGATTTTAATTCAATTTCAGAGCTGAAATGTGAGAAAACCATCATAGAATATGTCTTTAAAAAGCAGATTGTAATCCTGGTTGACCTCTGGCTTTTTGTCTCTCAGTTTTCTGTCTCTCGATTAAAATACATTTAATCAAAAAAAGTAAATATAATAAGTTTTACCACAGTCTGGAGTGGCTGTTAAATTACAACAGATACAAAACAATCTGTAATTAATTCTGTGTTATATTTGATTTCACAGTTTGTAATCACATTCTGGATTTCACTGCTGCAACTAGTGGAGGTCTGTGTTTTGCGAACACAGATCTCTGCAGCAAAACTCCTCCGGGAGATAGACCCGCTCTGCATCCAGAGATGTAATCTACGTATAAAGGGATGGGTATTTAGTAGAAAGGCACACAACTAACAGGCTAGATTGATCAAAGCTTGTGAGAAGTTAAGTTCCAGGAGAAACACATTCAGGAACCTATCATTGAAATGTGCTTTTTACTGAACCACCGAACCAGAAATGCTGAATCAGTTGTAACTTCAGCGTCGTGTTTTCCACCTGACTAAACTGTGAAGTTATGTTAGAGAAGCCTCTCAGGAGTTTACTTTGGAAAAGGCTGTTGAACAGTATTTCCAGAAAAACTGAAGGACTCCATTATTAGTTTCTTAATCCGATGCGTTCGGCTTCTAAAAGAAAATAGCATAAGCGAGGTTTGCTAGCAATAATTAGTGAGACTGATAAGCAATGTTTTTCAACTAACTACCACACAGTTTGCAAAATGTAATTAGACTTTAAAAGAAAAAAAAAAACTAAAAAGTAAATGTTTATGTGTTGGGAAGTGAACAATGACTACAGTCCCATTCAAGGGGGTCTAAAATCATAACATAACATTATTTGGTGCTTGTTTTATTTCAGTGGATACAGGTTACAGGAAATACATACACATTTTATATTCCGTTCTTTGACAATTTTACCTCTTCTAGCGGGATTTAAATCAGATCAAACCCACCTCCTATTTGCACTGCGATGAAACATACATTCATTTGCTACATCAGAGTGAAAGACAGAAACGAGGAGACAGAGGAACAGGGCTTTTTGTGACAGGTTTAAAAGTTACAACATCCATCTGAGAAGTCTGGTTACATTTTCCCTCCCAAGATTTACCCCATTCTCCAAGAAGAGATAAAAGGATACAAATGAACTATTACACTCTGACCTTTAAACGTTAACGTCACAGCCGCGCTACAGAAAATGCCAGGTGAACACAAGAAAGTTCGTTTTATCTTACCGCGACAAAACCCACGGCACAAAATCTCATAATAATTCATCTTGTACAGGGTGTTTGCATATTTATATAGCTATTAATCAGGAAAAAAATTTAGAACTCGTAGAAATGGCTGTGCCAGTATGAATTATTAAGAGAGGATTTTTTATTTTACACTCGATCAGAAGGGTGTGCCTGTTGGTAGTGATTAGTTGTTCCTGTTACTCTCAGAATACGGCAAAGGCTTCCTCAAGCGACCTTGATTGGTGACTGATCATTAAAAACTGCAAACGTGATTACAAATATAGTAATGGTCATCAGAAAGGCTGCTACCAACTTAAAACTGAGCCTTAATCTTTTAACATGACAAACACAGGCTTATATGGGAAAATATGTTGAACTCATGATTTAAAAGAACAAAAAAAATGTAACTAAATGATTAAAATGAATGTGCTAAAAAAACACCAGTTTTAGCCTTTTTCTTGATTGCTTCTTCAAACTCTCGTCTTTCCTCATTGGTTTCATTTTCTGGGACCAACAGCGAGGCAGCAGAGGCATCCAGAGTAAAAGATAATTTTGGGGAGCAGAGAGCCTGAAGAAAGTATAGATGATTGGGAAAAAAAAACAACAATTGTTAGAAAAGAATTGTTAGAAAAAGAAAAACTGACCTGTTCAATGAGAGGGTCCAATGATAAATTCGCACAATTACAGTATCTTGCAGCGACTTTTTACACAACCACAATTTCCAATGTTCTTTTTCAAATGTAATGTCCTTAAGTAACCTCCATACAAAATAATGCATATTTGTCAAGAGAAAGAAAAAGGATAAACCATTAAAACAATTTTTATAAATGAAAATCTAAAAAATGTTGCATGCATTTGTTTTCAGTTAGGCAGGTTACTGCGTCTTTTGAGGTTTGTCTCTATCACTTTGCACATCCAGAGAGTGATATTTATGGTGTTAAGTGGGTCACAAAAAAATCAGCAACAACTTTTTTGTGATGCATACAACCAGACTTTGATCAATGTTAAATTTAACAGATAAATTAGTAAAAACCACCACACTAGAAATGCCAAGTGGGCCATTCTTTCCCAGGAATCTAACCCATGCTCTAACCCACTTCATTGTAGCTCTGGCTGTTTAGGGCTATGAGTGATTTTGCAAGATCTTATATGTATATCTTTCACTCAGTTAAATGCAGTTCTCATTTCAGGAATTAATACTTTCTAAGTTGTACTAAGTTAAAGAGTGATTTTACGCTACAGTGAAGACCAATCAACCTAATAACATTTAATCATGTTTTTATATATATATATATATATATATATATATATATATATATATATATATATATATATATATATATATATATATATATATATAGTGTTTATAAATAGTGTTTACCTTAGTGAGTTACTGAAATACGTGAGCTTTTAAAAAACAATTCTAATTTATGGAGAGAGTCTGTGTTAGCATACTATTAAACTCAAATGATATCTTTCAATTTTATGTATTGGGCCAACTGATAAGCTGGAACTAATGTTGGCTGCAAATCATCCATCACTCCTGTGCCTCACATTTGATTTCAACATAAATTCTTCCAGCCTCTCTCTGTCAGATAATTTGTGACCTCTCTCTGAGTGACAGATGGACATTTTTCACCTACAACAAGTCGGTCTGGTGCCCAGGATCATGATGCAACACCTAGTCGACTGGTTGCAGTCTATGTCTGGGCCGTCACGTTTTCAGCACATCCCTGCTGTGCCTAATTCTCGAGTTGCCTACAGATCTGCCAGTTGGGCCCAACTGTCATTCAGATGGACAGTAATGACTCTGCCAGGCTAAATCCTCCACAATGACTATTCTTAAGGGAAGTAGCAATTCCAATAAGACAGTGATCCTTTTTCTGGACTGTTTAGCAACCTTCATGGTAACAGGCTTCGCTGCAGAATAGAAATAAATGTTTTTCATAAGATTCACTCTAACATATACATTCACATACATTTACAGGGGTGCTGATTTATTTTGCGCACAACTTCTCAATCGTTTTAATAGAAAAGACATTAACTGTGCTCACTTAGACACAAACATGTCGGCAGCTATGACAGTTTTGGCTCTTCAGGGAAGGTTTTCTACAAGGTTCAGGAGTGTGTCTTTAGGGATATGTGACCCTGCATTTGTGAAGTTAGAGACTGTCATGGTTTAGTTTTGATTCGGCTTTTGTTGCCATTGGTTTTCGGTTTTTCCACCTTGTTTTAGTTAGGGTTTGACTTTATTTATTGTTTTTATTTTCTCCTTCCCCTCACTTCAGCCTCCCTTCCACTGCAGTTAGTCACACCTGCCAGCCACTAATTAGCCAGACTCACTTCACCTGCCAGCCTCCCTACTTAAGCCTCACTCTGCTGTCACTCCTTTGCCGGTCCGTCATCATTCTACACCCTCTCCATGCCAGTCCCTCTGTAAGTCTTTATATTCTGCTGCTCGTTCTTGGAGAAGCTTTGCTTTTTGTCCAGGTGTCTCCTGTGGGCTGCTAACCTGACAAGCTACTCTGGAGAAGCTCTGCTCTGTTCCCTGGTGTATCCTGTGAGTTGCTAACCTGACAAGCTGCTCTGGAGAAACTCTGCTCTGTGCCCTGTTGTCTGCTATGGACTGCTAACCTGACTAGCTGCTCTGAGTAAGCTCAGATCTATACCATGCCACCCAGCTTTAACGGACTCTCTCCAGCTCCAGCACTCATCCTCTGCTCCAGCCCCGTAAAGTCTCAGGTTTTCATCCTCCACAACTCACCTTCTTAAATAAACTCTCTCCAACTGAGCTCAGTTTGTGTGGTCGTGCTTGGGTTCATGAAGATAACTCATGATAGAGACTACTGTAAAGTTATGTTGGAACATGAAGGAGCCATCTTCAAACTGATGCCACAGACGTGAAACTATGAAATTTCCCAAAGTGTCTTGGTATGTTGCAGCATTAAAATTTTATTTTCTCTGGTGCTAAAGGGCCCGAGCACAACTCTTTAAAAACAAGCACACATACAGACTAAACTTTACACTTCCCACAATGCAGTCAGGGAAGTGTTATTATCTTGCAAAATGCCAAAACCAGACTTGTCCTTTGGGTTGCCAAACAGAGGGGCAGGATTCGTCACTCCAGTCAACAAGTCTGAAACGTTCTAGAGTCCAGTGGCAGTGCACTTCACAACACAGTAGTAGGCTCTAAAGCTTGGATGCAGCTGCTTGGCAATGAAAACCCATTCCCAAAACCTCTCTATGAACGGCTCATGAGATAATCTGAAGACCGCTCCAAGTTCTGAGGTTTGTTGCTCCAGGTTGTACAGAGTGTTGGCGACATATGTGCACTTTGCCCCTCAGTATCCACTGGGACTGCTCTGTGATTTTAAATGGCCAACAACTTCTTGGCTAAGTTGCTGATATTCCCAGTAACTTCCACATTGTTCTAATAATACTACTAGTTGTCTGTGGATTAGTCAGTAGGAAAGAGATTTCATGACTAGACTTATTCCACTGGTGGCATCCAATCACGGCATCACACGAAAATTACCTAAACTCCTGACAGGGAATCGTGTTTCACAAATGTTTATAGGAGCACGCCTAAGTGAGGATGTTAAACAGGTGTAGCCATGAAAGGGATGCAAACACATAAATTCTACTTTTTTAAAAGTGTGAAACAATAATTTTGAAATTATGTAAAGGTACTATAGTTACAGAAAATAATGTATAAGACGCTATTTAGTACTGTGTTAGCAAACATGCCTTTCCCAGAATGTTGACTCAGTCATCAACTCACTTGATCGAAGGAGTTCACAACAGCCCGACCGTTCTGACACTGTGTCCTTTTCAAATCCAAGCATCGACTTTACAAGCACGCCTCTTTAACACTGACAACATAAAGAGATGAAGGAGGTGTACCAGAGCATTCCAACGACGCACACATGTGGCCCATATTCTACTTACCCCCACTGCATTCTCCATGGCTTAAATTACAGCACAATCCATCCACCTTCCTTTCATGTCATCTCTATCTCCCCTGAAAAGAGCAGGCGTCTGAAATGTAAATGTCTCTATACCTTCTTCATCACAGAACCGCACGGTTCTATTGTACATTAAATGTAAGGCCATCTTTAAGTTGAATTTCAAAGTAACAAGATAAACTATCAGTGGGATTTGTCTCTTTATTTCCAAATGTCTTTTGTGGAAGTATTTTGAATTCATCAAACAAAGACGTGCACTGACTACTGATTAAAGTTCATGAAGAGAGTTGACACAAACATGGGAGTACATTATAAACTAATTACACTAATTTCAATTGTTATTATTGTAATAAGGAATATAATTTATACGTTATGGATAAATTGTATAGCATTGTTTGTTCTGTTCAGATGCCTAATAAAAAAGTAAAAAACCTAACGGTACAACAAAATGAAAATTAGAGATTTCTGTCTTTGCTTGTCTTTTTCTCATTAAGGACAGTTTCAAAGTTCACATAAAGATTAATAGCAACACTAGGATGCAACTCACAGCTCCTCTTATTTTCCCCAAAGCATAAGTAGAGAATTTCCTCACCTAGAATGTACAAAATGCAACCGGGTTAGAGACCTGAAAATTTCACGCTGTGACATTCACGTGAAAGTCATCATGGATCTAGGCAGAAACCTTTGAAAAGAGGAACTCACACATCTTACGTGATGCTGCCCTTACACAGTTAATGTTTCAAAGCATGTTTACATGGCTGCCAAATAAAGTGAAAATAAAAGCAACTGCTAACTTACTTCTTCTTGTAAGAGAATTACGTTTTGAACTTACATACATTAGAGATCAATACCCTGAAAAAAGGAAGTCAGATACTACATTGATCTAGCCTTTCGTTTACTCCGAGAAGGTAATTTGTCAAATAAAGGTTACGAACCAGATGCGAGCTGCAATCTTTTCATCATGTGATGCCATCTGGTGAGAAAGTCCCAGGGGCTGAATGTTACTTCACTGAACTATTGGCTAGGTTGCTGTGTGCCCAAGTAACATTGCCATTTATCAGTGTCACCAGCTGCAACTGTAGCTTCTTTTATGATGAACAAAAACAACAGTGCATAGATGGGACAGTTAATGGGGGCTGTCCTTATTGTTTTTGCATGGATAATCTCGTAAAATAATCCGTGTAAGAACAGCATCACCTGGAGTAAAGTTTGATATTGCTATACCTTAGTGCACACCAGTAGAAAACACAGACAAGTATGTTCTTTGTTCTGTTCTTGTACAGCACTTTGAAGGGTCTTGTTTTTGAAATGTGCAACACAAATAAACTCGCCTTGCCTAAAGCAGTTAAAAGGCACTGATGATGTCATGAGGTAAAACAACTTTATCAGAATTCTATAGGTTGTTGCACATATATCATATATATTTACCAGTATTTTGAGAAGATGCATTTTTTGCTGGCTTATACAAATGACCAGCCAGCTAGAAACTCAAAAGTCAGGGAAAATTGCCTTCCTAATTGGTACTAAGTAGTACAACACTCTTCTGTGTGGATACTGTTTCGAGCTTTGCACCTGTCTGTCATGAAACATGCTCACATTGGAAATCATATCAGTCTTTTGGAAATTTAAGCAAATAATTAAAGCAAATAATCTACCTTCTCTAGGGAATATGTATAGTGAAAGCTGTTTTAGAAAAGTTTGCCACATTAAATGTGGTAATAGGAGCCTAAAGCCAGTTTAAAATGTCAACTCTGTAAACAATTTACTATAGTTTTTAAATAGTAAACAGCAAAGTAATGCGTGTGACAAAGGGGTCTTCATTCATTCCTAATATTAGACCAGCTCAATAAATGTGAATATATTATGATAATTTATTTGAGTAATTCAGTTCAAATGGTAAAACTTAGATTTAGGATTTATTATACTGACTGAGACATTTCATTTGTTTGTTTTTGTTCGTTTTGGTGACTGTGGCTCACAGCTATGAAAAGCTAACATCCAGCCCAAAAAATAAATACTTAATCAGACCCAAAAAAGTATTTAACACAGAAATGTCTCTTAATGGAAAATAAACTTTATGTACTTACAATACACTCAATACTTGGTTTGGAGAGGAAGGTCAGCCTATATGGTTCTGCTGAAGTCTTAAGGAAGCCCATGTGCTTTAATAATGGTCTCCCGCTCATTTGCATTGTTGGCTCTTGTGTCACTTATCCTTTTTTCTCTCCTCTCCACTGTCACTACATGCATGCACCGTATGAGAGATTGCTGCATAGTCGATAACTCAAAGAAGTTGTCAGTCCACTGTCACTACCTGCTCATTCAGAAAAGGGGAATGTTGTAAAATTGTTAATTCAACATAGTCGACTAAGTTTCCTTGGAAATAATCTTTTTAACCTATTTATGTAATAAACAGAAGCGCAACTGCATTGATTTTTTTTTTAGCTAGGGATACATTTTCAATGGTAAATAGACATAATTTATGTAGTCAAACTAACCACTCAGAGCATTTTACATGACAGCCAATTGCACACACATTCATTTATCGAATCACAGATAGGTAGGCAACTTTGGTTTAAGTCCCTTGTCTTGGGGCACACCAAAAGGTGACAGGAGGAAGTTGGAATCAACCCAAAAACCTTTGTATTTTAAGATGATTACTCTTTCCACTGAGTCACAGTACAATGTGCCTGATTGACTTTGAATATGTCTATATGGATGGACTGAACATATCTATAGATCTGTATAGACATTATATTTGATGTTGTTGACTTGAGACAACATTCCTTGTGAACTAGCGCACTAGAAATAAACCAAAATGAAAACAGAATTTATTTACTCCATTGATTCTTTATGACGATTATGGCAGGCCAATTTGCTGTTTAATTAAAGGTGACATATTATGCTTTTAATTTTTTTTTTTAGAATAGGTCTATGGGCTATACAAAACATGTTCATTAAATTATTTTGCACTAAATCATTCTCAGATAACATTTTACCTCCCCAGTTTCACCTATTTTTAGCTTTTTCAGAATGAGCTGTTTTTGTTTTGCACACGCACATACGCATGAAAATGGCTGCCAGTACAGTATAATCGTACATCTTTGATCTTGAGTCAGACCCAGAAGCAGAGAGTCCTGCACAACCAGAAAGGCTACGCCCAGTCAAAACAGAACAAATTAATTGAGACATACCATAATATCACAGGACAGTTCCCTGTCAGTGGAGATAAGATCAGGCTCTGCCCTTTTATTTCTTGTTTTTGAAGGCACCGCCACTTAAGCCAATGCGTAAGCAGTGTAAGAATAAGAATCCGTCTTATACCGCTCCGGCTTCAATCGTTTGTGACTGAACCAAAAAACGGTTTGGGCCAATCACGTTGCAGTATTGTGGTTTAAGGCGGGACATACTGCTGCAACAAAAGCAAGAACTGATGAGCCTACAGCCGAACCCACATAAGCACGGCAGCGCAGGAGGACACAGGCGTAGCTGCTGCTATCACATCTGTTTTGTACGTTACGCCTCTTGGTCCTCCTACAACAGGAGCACGACCAGAGCTACCATAACAGCTGTTGCTATACGCAACATGTTTACTCAGCTGGCTAATTGGCTACCGTAACAACACTCTACACACAACATTTTTAATCATTAATTTTAATGCTAAAATCGAGGAAATCTCAAGTGATAGCTTTTGCCATAGACAGGTCGTCTGAAACTGTGACTTCTCTAGAAATTGGGGACGTCTGGTCACTCTAGGCTATCAGTAGCGTTAGCATTAGCTTGTGCTAAATGACTATTCATAATAATGCCGAGCAACTATGCAAATCCCACAAGACAAATCATTAAGTACTTGGCTCTCAGTCATCTGCAGATGTCCAATAAATAGTAGGGACAGATGTTAGTAGAGGTCTTTTGGTAAACCCTGCTGTGTACTGCAGGTAGTTTTCAAAACAATCCGCTGTGAAGTGATTCGCTCAAACCACAATCTTCATTGGCAAAGTGGCTGAAACATTCCTATCAAAAATAAAATGAAGCCTCTGTTCTCCATGACTGTGAGAATATGCATGGACACATGTTCTTTATTGCAGCCAGCAGCAAAACCGTTGTCCTTTCCTGCAGCCATTATGCGGTGCATTCCCTGTTAAAACCAGCAGACCAAAAATTAAAGAGGCAGAACTCCGTCTGGGTTTATAGGTGAGGGGTTGGGCTTGGCTGGGGTTGCTAAATGAGGGGCAGAGCCAACAAAATATTTACCTATGCCAAAAAAATGGCTTGGTTTTATTTTAATGATCGGACTGTTTCTGAAAGCATTAGACCCAAATGGAAGTACAAAAACGTACAAAAAGTGAATTTTTCATAACAGGTCATTAAAGGTGGTATGGGTATTATTGATTCATTTGTAGACAGTGTCCTGGATACGTCTGTGTGTCGACATTAGCTACAGTCCACACTTTATTATTGTGCTCCAAATGCTTAAATGGGCTTTACCACACAGTTCTGTGAAGGTTGTGGTTATGATTGTTAATAGTGCACCTTTTTATATTATACTTTTTTTCTTAGACTGAGCTGTCCACTGAATTAACTGTTTAGTGAAAGAGAGCTTCGGAGTGGAAAAGTCTGAAGAGCCAGTTGAAATAAATAAAGTTTTTCATTATAATCGGACTGATTGAGATGCACCTTTAACAGACTGCTAGTGGCAGTGCGGCTAGAAAACATATTTTATATCTTGTTATTATATTCTATACTTTTTAAAGAGCAACCGGGATTGGCAAAAAAAAAATCTGTTTTAGCGTTTTGAGAGCTTTACAAAAAGTGGTTATCAGAAACATGAAACCTTGTGAACACGTCCTTTCATTTCTGAATTTTAATACCTTAAATACAAAAACAGAGGTCGCCCTGTTAAAAAAACGAAAAAGCCAAATGACACCAAACAAAACAAGTCAAACAAAGAAATATAGAGATGAAAATAATCGGTAAAGCTTCTTTAACATCAATAGGCAGGCTTCCTGGCTTGCAGCAGAAAGGTTCACTTACTTCCTCTGAGGAGAGCTGCTGTGCTGAAAAACAAGAAACAAGCTCTGTAACGGCTCACATGGTTCAATGATGCCCGGTTATATATGATGTTTATATAGGAGCTGTGGCCCCCGGATACAACTTAATGACCATATTACAAATTGTCTGCCTTTCCAAAATAAGCCTAATGTGCATTCACGCAGATCTGCAGCAGCGACCTCCCTTTTTACTTTAAAGAGTCAGTATGAGCTAAAACTGCTTTTATTCCGAGGGTGGATGGAGATGGTCCATGTGACACTCCCATAGACCCTTCCTGTTCCAAATCCCAGCTTGACGCGGATCAATGTGCCCTGATCATTTCTTGCGGCTGTGGCTGCTCTTTAATTCAGCATGGCTGAGCACTCCGTGATTAATGGCAGGTACTTAGCTGGAAGTGGTGGTCAATAAGCACACTGGCCTAGCAAATACCAGGATGTACACCAGTGGCCTTTCTTTACTGGGGGGGACACTGCCCAGGGGTGACAGGGCTAACAGCAGCAGAGGAGTACAGGTGCAGAGCGGACCAAAAATAAATAAATAAATTGTGAACTTGGATTTAATTTGAGCAACCTTGCTGGAGAGCCGCAACATCGAGCTTTTGAAAAGCTTCCAAATATGCTTTTTCAGGGAAGCAGAGAGAGTCCAACACAGAGTGAGACAGAAGTAGAAAGAGACAGAGAGCTCTGAACCCTTAGACTGTGGAAAGTGTTCATTCACGTGTGTGTCCTCAAGGGAAATGCAATTCAGGGGGAAAGAAAGACGAAGTAGCCTGAATGTCTCAGTCCAAATAGATCCAGCTCATAGTTGTCAGTGATTGAGGCCACCACAGGGACAGACTAATGACTTTAGGTGGTGCGCTCAGTAATCATATAAAATGCAAGAATTATTTTTGAAATGTGTGCGTTTACTTAAAAGGTTACGTTAAAACGATGATGCCTCAGACAGCTGGGTACACTAACACTGAAGGATTCCACATCCATCCATCCATCCATCCATCCATCCATC
Organism: Fundulus heteroclitus; assembly: GCF_011125445.2. Classification (NCBI taxonomy): domain Eukaryota; kingdom Metazoa; phylum Chordata; class Actinopteri; order Cyprinodontiformes; family Fundulidae; genus Fundulus; species Fundulus heteroclitus. The sequence continues at coordinate 21,859,450 of NC_046365.1, read as the reverse complement.
CATCCATGACATTATTTATCCATCCATCCATCTAATAAAGTTTATTTATTCTTGTTCCATCATGAATTTTTTTATCCATCGATCCATCCATCCATCCATCCATCCATCCATCCATCCATCCATCCATCCATCCATCCATCCATCCATCCATCCATCCATCCATCCATCCATCCATCCAATAAAGTTTATTGATTCTTGTTCCATCCATGACATTATTTATCCATCCATCCATCCATCCATCCATCTAATAAAGTTTATTTATTCTTGTTCCATCATGAATTTTTTTATCCATCCATCCATCCATCCATCCATCCATCCATCCATCCATCCATCCATCCATCCATCCATCCATCCTTGCAATATACTTTATCCATCCACCCAGTCACCCAGTTGTTGTTCTTTTACTTCCTCCCTCCACTCCCTGTTTTTGCAGGCTCCATATTAACGCCTGGCCTCAATAGAAACATATGCTGTTAAATCAGTGAACTCTTGCATTTATATCTAAAACTGGTTAAAGGATCAGAGAAGTTTGAGCAATTTGAGTATAGAAAACGGGGTGAATACAGTATGTGTAGTGGCCTCATCCTAATCAGACAACGCACCGGCAAAATTATGTAACAATATCAGCTAAATTACCTCTCAAAATCTGAATAACATAGAAATAATATTTTTTATATATATATATATATATATATATATATATATATATATATATATATATATATCTGGCTCTGTGATCAAAAGTAAACAACTACGCAACATAAAGGGGTGATTCGCATAAAGCCTATAATATCGTTCACATGGTGCCATAGGTGCGTGTGTTTCCCATGAAGCGTCCCCGCTGAGCTGACTGTAGCAATACTGACCTCCAGTGTGAGCGATAGAAGGACGGAGCAGAGCGCGTTGTCCTTGGTCCGGGACTTCACGCCTGCCAGTTTGCGTTTTGGCAGCAATCTGAGCCTCTCCGTGCATGCCTCTGCTTTCTCTCTCTCTCTCGTCTTCTCTTTCTCTCTCTCTCTACAAAATAAGTTTCAGTCTATCTTTTTTAAAGACAGAAAGAAAGATTACGAGAGGCATATTTTCCTGATCAGCTGTCAATGCATCCAGACACGGCTTATACGCATTGGCTGATTTAATTGGGTGTTTATCGTGCAAAAGTTATTACCGTTTTAGGTGTTTTGATCGCTCCGTCATTCACCCCGTCTTTATCCTTCAGGGTGGAGCAGACCAGTTCTTCCTTCTTTTTTTTTTTCTTTTTTTTTTTTTTTGCAAAGGACACGTGGTTGTTACAAACCTCTCTCAGGACGCAGCGGGGAGGCGGAGGTGGAGAGATGCGGGCGCAGTCGGGATGGGAGAGGACGCTGTGAGGAGGCTGCCGCTTTTTATTCATGGATATTTGGCTGCTGAGTCTCGCGCACGTTTTGGGGTAAATACTTTTAAAAAAAAGACTCGCGTACCGGAACATTTTCCCCATCTCTTTTTTTTTTTCTCCAAAGGAGAGACTTGCGCTGAATGTGGACGGTTCCAGGTGGGGAGGAGAGGAGAAAGCTATCTGATGTAGGTAGATTTATTATGCAGTGAGATATGCTCTCAATTCTTAATAAGGCTTTCCATCGAACATTTACTTTTTTTTAAAGTCATACACTGGTCAAAGAATGGATTTCTTCAATATTTCCAGCCTGGAAAATGGAACAGAGGTGGGAAATATCTCTAATTCCACATCTGAGAGCTCTGAGTACACCCAGCTCGCGATCTGGGGTCTGGCTGGACTTGTCAGCTTTCTCATTTTGTTTACAATAGTAGGCAACGTCCTAGTTGTTATTGCAGTTTTAACCAGCAGAGCTCTCAAACCACCCCAGAACCTCTTCCTGGTGTCTTTGGCCAGCGCGGACATACTGGTAGCCACCCTGGTCATGCCCTTCTCTCTCGCAAATGAACTTATGGGCTATTGGTTTTTTGGCAAAATCTGGTGTGACATCTACCTGGCTCTGGATGTTTTATTCTGCACCTCTTCCATCGTTCACCTCTGTGCCATCAGTTTGGACAGATACTGGTCTGTGACACAGGCAGTAGAGTACAACTTAAAGAGAACACCTAAACGTGTCAAAGGCATGATCGTGGTGGTGTGGCTGATCTCAGCTGTGATCTCCTTCCCTCCACTGATTTCAATGGACAGGAGCAGCAGTCAGGAGAGACCCACGTGTCAGCTAAACGATGTGACCTGGTACATTCTCTACTCTAGCATTGGATCCTTCTTTGCTCCCTGTGTTATAATGATCTTGGTCTACATTCGAATATATCAAGTGGCGAAAACCAGGACCAGGACACTGTCGGAGAAGAAGAGGGGTGTGGATTCCCCTCTAGAAAATGGGATGGACCAAACCGAGCCGGGCATGGGAGGGTCCATTAAGTCCACCCAAGGTGGAAGCATGAAAGGGCGAGAACGTGAGAACGGGCACTGCCAAGAGCAAACAGCTGGATCCGCTCAATCGAATGAGCCGAAGCATCCGACAAACAACCATGATGACGAGTATGAGGATAGCAGCTCATCAGACGAGAAACCAAAAAAGTGCATTGGCTCGTCGAAACAACACCATAATGACAGGAAAGACAGAAAGTCCAGCAGGAAGAGCAGCTCTGCTTCCAAATACTCCAGCAGGAAGTCCCGTTCCAGCTCAAAGTCCTTGGAACTGTTCTCCTCCCGTCGGAAACGCCGCAGCACCGTCAATCGGAAGAAGATCTCCGCCGCCCGAGAGAAGCGCTTCACGTTTGTTCTCGCTGTGGTCATGGGCGTTTTTGTCGTGTGCTGGTTCCCGTTCTTCTTCTCTTACAGCCTGTATGGCATCTGCCGCGATCTGTGCAAGATCCCGGAGACGCTGTTCAAGTTCTTTTTCTGGATTGGTTACTGTAACAGCTCCCTGAACCCGGTCATCTACACCATCTTCAACCAGGACTTTCGCAGAGCCTTCCAGAAGATTCTCTGTAAGTCATGGAAACGCTCCTTTTGAGGGAGTCCTGCATGACCGCGGTTTTATTAGGTGGACACAAAGTCAAATGTTTCATGTCGTCTGACTAAGGAAGCCTGATGTGCTTTCACGCACTTGCTTTCAGGGATCATATTAGGAACGACAGGACAGTAACAGGTTGCCAAGTTTAGATCCATGTTTCAAAAAGGGAATAAAACGAAGGGAGTAAACAGACGAATTAGGCATCTGTGTCTCTCAGACTGCTTTGGGACTCTGATCTGGGCTTCAGCTCATTCCCTCTAATGGTTTTGTCTCCTCATTAAAAAAAAAAAAAAAGAATCAGACTCCAGCCGTTCTCTGTGATGCATGCCGGCCACAGTGGCTGCCTTTGGATGAACCTGACAGCAGTTTACAGAAGAGCTCAGTTAATAAACTCACAACACTATAACTGAATATAATTCGAAGGCCTTGACAATCTTCATGATACTGTTGTGATATTAGTATCTTTTTATCTGTCTATTTACATGTTGTTTCTTGACCTTACTGTTCTCACACTCTCAACATGAGGACCAATGGGACAAAGGGGCTCCTTGCTTACTGTATAAGTAGCAAAAACCGTTTCACCAAAAAAAAAAAAGGACAAATATACAAACCGATGGACAAAAGATCTCCTATCTGCGCTCATTACCATGTGTGAGATGAACCTAGCCATCAGGACACGGCGCATGATAAACCCGGACTTGATGGTGTGCGCAGAAGAATGGCAGCACAGACAATGCTTCTTTTTTTTCTTTTTTTATTTCATACCTTCGCATATTCTTTCTCCCCTCTGAGAGAGTAGCTTGAACGTGGACTGAGAGGCACATGGATACTCACTGAGGCTCTACTATGCGCATAAGCAAGAAGACGGAGACAATGTGGGCAACATATGGATATTTTTTAGGATAAAGTTAGCTGCATCTTACCTCGACTGCCCGTCTGGGATTGTTTGTATGTGTGTCCGCTTGAGTGTCTGTCTGCTCCTGACACAGACTCCCTTCCCTTGATGCTCATGTCTAATGATTGCTGCTCATAGAATGATAAAAAAAAACATGTACAAACTTATGTCATGTACACAAATACATGAAAAACATTTAATCCGCTAAAATGTTCCTCTATCCAGCCAGAAGGGCTGATTTTCATGTGTAAATAATTGAAAAGAGTACTTTACTATCATTGTGTGGTGCCTCATAATCACACGTGTTGATATGATGAAAATGTTTTGTTTAATGAGCAACGCTCTGAAGTATTTTCCTGTTACAACAAGCTGTGTCCGTCTTTTTTTCTCCCTAAAGGAACAAATGTTTACTTATCTGGTTTGAGCACATCTGAAATTATCTAATAAAGACGTTTTCTGCAGCTGTCCTCTGAGAACCTGCCTTGCATGTTTTATTGCATCTGCTCTGTTCATTGTGACTTCTAAAAACACATGGCATATTCACGACAACGACTCGCTTGTGTGAATTGGAAATGCAGATGTTTATATGGACTGTTTGCTATTTAGTGTTTGAATGAATCAAATCTGTAATACTAAAATTAAGTAAGGCTGGTTCAGAGACTCCCAGCATGGGTAAAGAAAGCTCCAGATTAAGTAAAGCGTAGCTCAAATTATGCATATCATACGTTCCAAATGTATTCACTCCGTTTGACTTTAAACAAACTTCGTTTGACTTTTGTTGCATAAAAACACAAACCTCTACGTATTTAATTGTTTTTTTATGTAGTAGAGCAAAGCAAACTAGTGCATGATTAGGAGATGAAAGAAAATAATGCGTGTTTTTCACATTTTGCCACAAATAACTATCTGAAAGGTGTGGTGATCATTGCTATTCTGCCCCGCTGAGACAATATTTTATAGAAACCCTCAATAACTGCAATTACAACTGTCAGTTATTTGACTTTTGAGGTATGTTTATGCCTGTGCCAGTTTTTCTCATCTAGACTGACTTTTTTGCCCATTCTTCTTTGCAAAATAACACGACTCTAGTCAAACTGGATGGAGAGCATCTGTCTAAAGCGATTTGCAAGCCTTTCCACGGTTTCTGAATTGGATTTAAGTCTGAACATTTTAATACATGCTAATCTCAATCATTCTTCTGTAAACCGGGCTGTAGGCTCATTGCTCTGTTGGAAGGTGAACCTCAGCCCCAGTTTTTGAGTCTTGTCCAGCCTCTGGCATGTTTTGTTTACGGGATAGTCCCCTCTACCCCACGCTATCCAGCTGATGACCAAATCTGATCAGATTCCCTGCTGCTGCTGCTGCTGAAGAAAACAGTTCCACTGCACCATAATGCTTGTTTCACAGTGAGGTAGTGTACTCAGGATTATGTGCAGTATTTTTTCTGCCACAATAGCATTTTGTATGTTGGCCAAAAAAGTTCAGTTTTACTCTTCAGCGACCCGAGAACTTTCTTCCACAAACTTGATGTGTACCAGATATGGCTTGCGAGAAAATGCAATTGAAATGTTTTATGGCTGTCTTTACACAATGGCTTTTCTTCTTGACACTCTTTAATGAGGGCAGCTTTGTGGAGTGCACAACTAAAGCTTGTTATGCCCCATGAGAACAAAGAGTTTTTGTCTCGTAGTCGGGGTGGGAGGAACACAGAAAAAGTAAAACTTTGCCCTGCTCATCTGCAGAAGTTAGCTCCACTATGCACTTGTCACTGAAGATTGGGAGGGTGGGGGACGCAGAGAGCCGAGCTTAGACGTAGAGCTAAAAATTGAGGAGCGTGCACATAATAGCTCACGGTGTGCTCTGGCCTTATTTCAAAAGACTGCGAGCACTGGGGGTTCGCAGTGCTACGGAGGTGGGACTACCCTGCTAGGATGATTTATAGAGAAAACGCTGTGAGTGAGCAGAATTAGCATGTTCGACCGCTTAAACCACCAGAGTTGAACTGAACTGAAGGACTGCAGTTCGACAGGTGGGTGACACATGTTCGCCTTTCAAACCTAAACACGCCCATCTAAATCCTGTCCAATCACAGTACAGTAGTTGGACATCCTGTGAGAACAAAGTGCTGCCCTGATGTTGTGTCAGGGAGCAGGGAGACCCTCCAAGATAGGGCAGGGAGATCAAAATAATGTGATTTGCTTTGGGAGCAAGACAAATTGTATGCAGCTCCTCCAGAGGCACCATGGTCTTCCTGGGTGCTTCCCAGATTATTAATGATAAAACATGTATATTTCACTTCCCCTCCACTGTCACAAAATGATTTCTGGTGGTCCATCATGCTAAACCTCAATAAAATACGTTTACGTTTTTCGTTGTAATACGAAATACCTTTGCAAGATATGGTAACAACCGAGTTTTTCATCATAAATATTAGACCTAAAAGGCTTAACATTTTATTAACCGTTATTTTCCTTAATCCACTGTTTTCACATTTAAAAAAATACCTTTGCCTTAACACCTTCCTGACTAATGATCTGATATGAATAATAAGAACTAATTGAGAAGCTTATGTCTATTTTGGTTATAATGCACATAGAGGATTTTTGAGATTTCTGTCATAACTGTGAAGAAAAAATAACATTCCCCCTATCACTCAATATTTCAGTAAATTTGCCAATAATTTAGTTGATTGAAATGTAATAATATTTATTGACTAGAACTAGGCTACAACTACGATGACTACCAATAACTACAATCCAATAAATTGTAACAAAAACAAAACTAAATGTTAAAACAGCAGTCGTCAAGTTTGGATAGGACCTACCTAACAGGTTGATGGTTTGGAGGAAGTTATTCATTTCATAACAGAATAAAAAGTCAAAACATGAATCTGGTTTTACAGTTACTTCTGAAGCTGACTTACTTGGTGATGACTCACTGGCTATATCTGAAAGAATGTCATATTACTTTCTAATAAAAAGAAGTTTATTTATAAAGACTTGTGTAGCCATGACTGCTTAGAGTTAAAGGGGTATGTGGCTCATCACAGCTGTGACTCTGTGCTAGCTCTGCCTCAGTAATAACAATGCGACTCTCATTCTCTTTACTGAGGTTCATAGCAAAAATGTTCATTGAAATTTTTCATAAAATTGGTGGCTACTAGATTCTAGGTTGTCAGTTTTCTAACCTACTGTAAAAATATAAATAACCCTGAACACTAAAACTCTGTGTGCATCTACAGGTTTATTCTATTTTGAACTATAGATGGAAAAACATATTTTTAAAGGTGTATATTCCAGAAAAAAGTTCTCAGTTATTTATTTTTGGCAGCAGATAGGTACATGTTGACAATTAAGTTCTCAACAGATCTATTGTTTCGTGTTTTTGGGCTGTGGGAGGAAGCCCAAAAGCACCTGGAGAGAACCCACGCATGCACAGGGAGAACATGCAAAGACCTGAGGCTGGGATTCGAGCCCAGGACTTTCTTGCTGCAAGTCAGCAGCGCTACCAACTGGGCCACTTTTCAGCCCCGATTAAGCACTCAATCATCTTTATTTTTTGGCATGGCAACACACATTCCAGTTAATTTTGTCCTTTGCACTTAACCTTAGAGAACAGTGGCTGCCTCTGTGCGTCGCCCACGGAGCATTCTGGGGCCAAGAGTCTTGCTCAGGGACACAGAGTAGCGGTCGGTGGATTTGAAATGGGGAACTTGCACCCTTTCTCTAACCATTAGGCCACCATACCCCAATGAGGAGAGGTAATATGCCTGGAGGTCGACACAGGGAGTGGATGGAACAAGCTCTGTTCCATCTGTCTGTTTCAAAAATCAATTTAATATATGGTCCCTGGGTAGGTGGTCTATCAGATATTAAACCGATAAGAACAGATATTAATATATATATCTAATCTGAGCCAAAAGGCTGAGAAGCTTCCATGCCCAATTAGCTCAATGCATCATGTCTTTTGTAAAAAGTAAGACGATAGCAGGTAATTCAAGCAGAACTGAAAAGTGCTTTGGATATTACAGGGTGTTACAGACTGGGAAAATGTGGGCGTAGTGATTCGCTGCAGTCAGATTGCTTGTCAGCCTCACAGTGACAACAAAATTCAATACTTCCCACAATCCTAGAGTATCTTTGGGTTTATTTCTAAGCCCATGACTGAACCACCTGAGTGGCGTCTCCCTTTATTTTTCTTATGCGAAGTCATTGTTGACTGGCTCTCCTGGCTCAGATATGATTGTGCCACGCTTTGAAAAAGGAAATATCCACTCTCCCAAAAGCTGTCAGAATATTCTTTTATTCAAGTCTGTATGGAGCTATTTAGAACATAAAGGCTGAAAAGAGGAAGAAAACATCCTGAATCTGTGTTGTTTAACATTCCCCTCTAGGGTGTCTACAGCTACGAAGAAATCACAGATTCTATCTGTTCTGTTCACACAAACAAAAATGTTACATGTTGTCTTTTTTCCACCCACTGAGGGCTTCTGTGTCGTTACTTCATAGTTTGGCAACCATGACTTAAAGTACATTGGAAATAATTGTGGTGAGTGGTTATTTATCAGCTACTGTGTTCAGATTAAACAGGATTTTTTGTTGATTTATGAAGTTGGAGTTGCACTATTTACTATTTTTTAGGGCAAACAAGGTGAAACATTGACCCTTCCTCCGTCATCATGCTGAGCATGGCTAAGTATGTCTATAAAATATTACGAGTCTACATTAGGGATGCACAAGATTATGTTTGTATTTGAGGCTTTATGAAAATATAATATTTCAACTATTTGCTTAAATTGTAAATTACTTTTTTAAAAGATTGCTTCAGCAGTGAAACATTCATTATGAGGTGTCCTTGTGGAATTGCTAATAGGAATATTTACATTAAATGTTACTTATTGAAAACATTTTAAAATATTCACGTCAGATTAAATGCACCAGATCAAATCCTATGTACCTTAGATTTAATTACACAAATAAATCAAACAACTATTTGGATTTACTAATGGGAGATCAGTGTTAGGCCATTAAAACATAGATTTTTTCCCACCACAGTTATATTTCCTGCTGAGCCTGTAAGGATCAAAGATTTGTTTACAAAATCTGATTTTTGACAAGATGGATAAAAAGAACACATTGTTATTCAGTTCAATTCAGTTTAATATTACTTCATTAATCTTAAATGGAAGTAAATATTTAGTGTCCTCAAAGAGTCATTATAAATGGTGTTGGCTGTGGGCAGGAAGGATGTCCTGTAGCGAACTGGACTACTGCGTATCTGAAGAAGTCTCGGACTGGAGAAACTGTTGTTATGCTACTTTCATGAACAGGCAGCTCAGACGTGTCCGTAAAATTTTTGTGAAGCGTACTTCTTTGTACATTCATCTTCAAAGGCTCCACAGCAGTCACCAGAACAGAATCAGCATTCATTATCAGGTTGTTGATTTCACCTTTCAATAATTTGTATATTTTGACTGTAGAATAAAAAAAATACACTAGTCTAAAAGTTATTTCAGTGCTTAAAAACAATCTTTTTGACAGAGAAGTCAAAGTGGCCAAACACTTGCCTAAGGTTGCCAACAGGGGGCAGCATAGAGAGAGGATCACAGTCCAGCTAGCAGCTTAAAGGTAGAGTGAACAAATTTTCCAGAAAATGTGGGTAAGAAATTACCTGACTCCGCCAGATAGATTGGCTCCGCATATCCATCTGGAAACCTTCCGTTGAAGTAATTTTGGGAAGGGGCGAAAATACTGGTTAGCTGATTGGCCTATGTTGGTGATAGACGGGCCAAATGAACCAATCAGATTTGTCGTCGCTCTGTTACGAGCGACGACGAAAACACAACCACAAGCCAAGCTACTCTTGCAGCTGCAGGTAAAGGCTCGTTAGCTCAGCAAAGAAATATTCTGTAATTCCGATAAAACTTGCTCGATAGCCACGCTAACGCTAGTTTCATCGGCTGAAGCCGCCATGTTCTTTAGACTGAACTGTTGCGCTTCCCGTTGCGTCACACCTCAACCCGCCTCAAAGCCAACGCTGATTGGACGTTCGTTTGGTGAACGGCTCCAAATTTTCTTTAACGGAGAGTAGCCAGACTGATCTGCGAGTGAAACCTTGAAAGCTCGCGAGATCAGGATGGTCTCACGAGGCTAGGTAAGAAATGCTCAGGTCACTTTTTGAATAACTGGGCGCATGCACAAGGCTTATCTGCTTTTCCATTCCTAAAAATCTCCCAAATTCACTCAGGTCTTATTTCCTTTTTCTGAGGCCTTTCTCTTCTTCTCATAAACTTGTAAGGCAGTTTGCTTCTTGCGGCTCGCAGCCATTTTCAAAGTATGTGATGGGAGCAGTGGAGCTACATCGAACAGCTGAGACCGAAGCTCACTGGATACATAAACACCAGAAGTGCACATGCTTGGACGCTGATTGGCATGTGGGACAACCAATAGTTCAATCTGAAAAATTCACAGAGAAAGAAATAGCAATTAGAAGGATTTTATTGACACAATATTTTAAGTCTTTGGCGCTCAGACCTCGGCAGGAACATTAATGCTGAATTATACTTTAAAATGCATAAGTAGATGTATGAGAACAGGGATGTTCCCCCCCAGGTCTGAAACTGGTGGTGGAGTGGAGATAGAAGAAGTTTGTTCAGTCCATATGATGATCTGTTTAAGATAGATGTCCAACTTGATAAACACAGGTTTGCATGAACTGTCCACGATGAGCAAGCTTGAAGCGACTGTGGAGAGGAAAAACTCCCCTTTGGGAAGAAACCTCTGGCAGAACCGGGCCCAACATGGTGGTCTTCTGCCGGACCAATAACAGGCGATAGGGAGTGATGAAGACTGAAGGGAGAAAACACTCTGATGGGTTGAGGATGGAGGAACGTCTTGGAAGCTAGATGAACTCAGCTATGATGGTGGAGAAGGGGTTGGGGGTGGGTTGAATCGGACATCTGATTCGAAATCCAACATGCAATCCGTTTGCTCTTGCTGGTTAGCAGGCTGAGACGTGGATTTGAAGTTGCTTTTAAGTTGAGCGCGGGATGCTGATTGGCTTCATGGAGGTGCGGTTCGTAGCTGATTGGCTCACATCAGAGGCGGATCGGACTCTGAATGGAGGCAGGCGATGAGTTTCTTCGATTGAACTTGCGCTTCAGCTTCATATTAGGTGATCCCCACGGACCTCGAAGCCCAAAAAGATTGTCCACCTTTAACTGCTTCCTGCTAAGTAACAATGAGGAGAACTACAGCCAGGGAACAGCTGGGAAGAGGATTTTGGAGGGAGGAGTTTGATCTAGCAAGCAGAAGAACAATTTTTCTACCAGACCATAATTTATTCTTCCTGTTGCATATGTGACTGTCACCTCCTATGAATGAGATTAGTTAATAGAGGTGTCAGTTATCCAAATCCAGAAATAGGCTGCTAAGATATTCATATATGTAGTCCTACAGTAAGTTTTTAAAGACAAACTTCATTTCTACAGTATGCTTTTCAAAAGCTTAAAGCTTTGGGTGTATTGTCAAAATAAGCCCACATTTTTTTATTTAAACGAAATGATTAACTATGATGACTTTTTTATTCAATATATAATTACCTTCTTCATTCTGGTATGTGGGAAAGGTCAAATGGCATAAAATATGTCCAAATGACACACTTGTCAGATTTGCCTGGACAAACATCTATAAAACTGCTCAGGTTAACATTGAAATTTGCAGTGTTACTCATCATATACTACTTGATTATATGAATTGGGCTCGGGTCATGTGAAGTTACCCTTTTTACTTTATTCCAGTGGAATTTACCCTGACTCTGTACCACAAATCTTCAGATGCAGTTAGGGTGTGTGTGTCATTTTGATCTGGGAGGTGTAAAATATACCTCGTACTGAAGAAGCTAAGTCACAGACACTGATGCTGCCATCCCAATATATGATGGGAGAGAAGATTGCACTTTTCACAGCAGTGTTGTTAAAGATTTGCAGCATCTTGCTGTAACGCTGAAAGACTTATGCTTCATCAAGAATTACTGTCTGCTTGGTCCCTACTTGTGTGCGGCTTCACCGTTGCATCTGCTGCACACTCTGGTGTCTGGGTGAACACCAAGGCATTTAGACTTCGCTCCCACTTCTCCCATGATCAAAGAGCCTTACACATATTCCAAAAAAATCCATATTCAACTCCTACCTGTTGTTTACATTCAAGATGAGGTGATTGTTTTCCCACCCCATGCCACAAAGTGCTCCAGAATCTCTCTGCACTCAGTCTCTTATCAAGCCGGCCAACAACTGCGGTGTCATTTGAGTATTTTTGTAGATGAAAGGTTGCTAACTCGTGCTGGAAGTCTGGGTGGTAGAGAGTGAAAGGAATGGTGAGAGCACAGTCCCTTGTGGTGCTCCTGTGGTGCTGACCACCTGCTCAAACACACAACCCTTCAGTCTCACAAGCTGTGCTATGCTTGTCAGGTAGTTTTTGATCTGTGCGATAATCTCTTCTAAACTGCCAGAATATTCTCCTGGTTAGTGCAAGAGAAGGTTAGTGAGGTGCTGTAGAACCCAACATAGCTGGTCCTCACAGGGCTTTAGGACACCGGGGCTGAAACCATCTGGACCTGCAGCCTTGTTCTGGTTCAGTGTCTTTACCTGACTGGTAAGGAGATCAATGAGGCACCGGCATATACCGATGTGGTTGGAGCCAATTCACAGTCGTTTGGACAGCTATGTATTTCTGTCCTGTAACTCATCACTGAAGGAATGGAGGGTACAAAGAGGAGAGTTAATTCTTCTTAATTAAAATTTATAATCACAATTAACTGCATCATGTCTCTGCTCAGTTTGTTTAGATCAGTGCTGGTTTAAGCGCTTCGCTGACATGTTGGTTCAACAATAATTATTAATCGTGAAGAATGAGAGTCTTTTTCGCCTCTTGAATAAAACAATGTTGCACAAACCCATTTCCTTCAGCTAGCATTAAATGTGAATGATGACTGATTACACAATTAGCAGTGGCATTTTAACATGTGCATTGTTATGTTAAATCCAACATCAATAGCTAATTCAATATTAAGCCAAAATAAATATATTTTATGAGAACATGCTCTTTAAACTCTAGGGTTTTAACGCACACATTGCTTATTTCTAACCTCAAATGTACAAAACTGCACACCACAGACTGCACCATGTAATCATTTATTGAAAATAAATAAATAAATGGAAATGTTATGAGAAATGAAGGGGTAGCACAGAAGCTCAAGTAGATGCAAACTGTTGTATTTTAAATTGGGATTTCTTTTTTCTTTCTTTTAAAGTGCCTTTTGCTTTTATGTCATTTTTTTATTACAAATTTTGTTGCAAATTCTGTTATCAGACCAGCATACAAAGAGGTAATACAAACTGCAATTTGTTTTAATGAAGCTTTCATTCATTAGGATCGTGACTGTACTCTGGTTAACACAAAAGCTGAGCTCAATTTCAATAATTCTACCCAAGGTTACTGCCAGACCTGCATATTTCACAGGAACTGTATGACAGCATGTAGCAGGAAAGATCTGAAAAACAACCTGATCATGCCGTGATCTCTAGAAATTAAAAAGCACTGCAAAGCTCAATTGCCTGTGTTCATAGTTTAAATGTAGTGGTGTTAGGTTGATTCTCTTGGGCTGCTTTGCTTCTTAAGAACCTGGATAAGTTGTTATAATTGATGGAATCATAAGCTCTGGCCATGAGTTGGTGACAGTGAAGTTAAATCACCTTTGATTTAAGCACATGGAAACACATGGAAACAAGATAAGGCGTATTTACAAAGGTATTTCGTCATTTAGGCTGTGCGACCAAACGGATCTGCCGTAAACAATCATCTTTGAAAACTGGTCCCAGAGTGGCTAAATCTTTCCTGAAACAATGACATCTTAGCTTCGTCTCGCTCTGCATGCACCGCAATCTCACAAATAACAACAAAGATGGCACCCCCCAATGTTGCCTTTATATTAAGAGAAATATTGGCTTTATTACGGCATCCTCGGACTCTTCCTTTCCAAAGAGCCTGCTCTACACACCGTGACCCCTGCCAACCAGGACTGGAAGGCTCGATACTGGTCTTGAGCTCCATAACGGGACTGTTACTAGTTACCCAAGGTAACTGGTAACTTAAAAAAGACACAACAATTTGTTTCAATTTGTTACATATAAATAAAATATAGCAGACTGACAAAGTCAACAAAATGTGTAAAATCAACTGAATAGTCAGATTACTAAAACAAATCATGAATGTTTGTCATTGTTAATGGAAATCTAAAATTTCCAGTTCTTTTTAACAATGCATGAACATATTTTAAAAATTAAGTATGTAAGAAAAGCATTTGTGACGTGTTTGGACTATAAATTGACCACGGCTTCCTTATGTTGCAAAAGATTAACTATTGTCAGAGTGGTTCTTTAAGGAGCCTGAGGTTTAAATGAAAACAAGGACACAAATATAAGATTAAAATTTAAAATATCTTAATGATTAACAAACAAATTAAGTAAAAAAATAACAGCATAAGCAAAACTTAAAGGGTTATTATAAACTTGCATTTCTTAAACTTGATCAGTTTTTAACAATCCCCCCAATAAAAAAAAAAAGTGATCCGTTGAATGGGAAGGAGAAAGGAGAAAAATATCCAAGATCCAGTAGCTGGAATCAATTAAGTCCAGTAACTACCACACAGGTAGGTAGTACAGGGTAACATAAAAAAAACCTGACCTAAAAAGTGAAAAAAAAGCTCACAAATTAGCATTTCATTTAGCTTTTACCCTTTAACCACACAGATTAGTGGTTAACAAATCAATATTCATGCTTAATAATAAATTAAAGCAATTTAAATGAATGTTCAATTATATCACAAAAAATCATTAGGTGCACTTATGTTCACACCAGCACTCAACATATTTAAGTACTTATCCAAATACTCAAGCATACATCAAAAGAGGTTGAAAAGTGTTGCACAACAATCATAATATGTAGCTAAATTAAGTTCAATTAAGTCCGCATGTACAAAATAAGCTGTTGTTTTAGCACATAACAGAAAAAGTTTCAAAGAAAAGCACAAAAACCAACTAAAGTGTAAACAATAGCGTCATACTTTTCCTACCTACCATTCAGCTATTGAAATTACTTAACTAAGCCAAGAGCAAAACCAGAAAACCATCTGTTTGGTCAGACTCCAAACACAAGCAGCAGGCTAAGAACAGCAATAAATGCTACGGAGTAATGAATGGTGGCAAAATCAGCTATTTTAAACCACCTACTAACAAACATAACTGGTTGCTACCAACCCAAGAATAAATAAACACAAAGACTCAATGTAGGAATTATCAGAGTGTTGTGGTTGTTTGATTGCCAACAGGACTTTGCCGCAGCCACAGTAGATGGAGAGGAAGGGAGACTTTGAGACTCTTTGAATAAGAAGCAACCCCAGAAGGAAGTTGCCCCCAAAAACAAAATAGCATCAGGAAACATAGGTTACACATCACCATTCAGGTCCTTGTCTGTTTGAGCAAACATGTGGTCCAGTTTAAGTCGAAATAGCTTTAAACGTAAATGTGGCAAAGGAACGAAGATGTGATATTTGGTACTGAAATGTTAATATTCTGCCATCAAAAAGTCCAAAAATGAATAAACTTGGCCAACTGATGGAACGAGCTGGAAAGGTTTGAGCTTCTCTCCATTAATCCTTCCATAATCATTTAGGATCATTTGACTGACTCTTCAAACCACTATCACAATGACAGAGTTACCTGCTGACACAGCAAAGCATTCAACATTGATAGCAAAATCTATTCTACCTGGTCGTGAAGGCTGCACAAGCAAGCTTCAAGGTGATAAACAGATAAGCATTAGGGAGGCAGGGAGAAAAGCATAAGTTGTACACTACCTTGCTTGGATCAGCAAAAACCCTTTCATCTTTAAACTTATTCTCTTTTTTAATGCACTCAACGGTTTGCTGTGACTTCATGTTCCAGAAAAGGCTTGGCCACAGAAGTCTTTGTTATTGAGAAGGGTTCTTCAACCTTGTGGCAAATGAAAAGACAACAGAAACAGCGCTGCAGTAGTTAAAAACCTCTGCTTGTTTGAAGGACAGAGGTTGAATGAAAGGATAGAAAATGTTTACATAACATTCTCAAACAACTAATATCCATCCACAATGAACACAATTCGCTGTTAAAAGTTCTACAACTCCAGAGATTATGGAGTACATACATATTATACACACACTGTACACTGTACTTTTCTGGGTTTTAGTCCATGGCATTTTATCAGATTCACTTTCCTCAGTTGTAGTAGTGCCCATTGTAAAGGATACAGCTGGCAAGGTAACTAGCAAGGATAATTATCACGCTTTAGACTGCGTTGCTATCCAAGGTCCTGAAAAGGATCTCATTGTATAAGATGGAGCATTTCCTCCTTACATCTGATAACCAGTTTGGGTTTAAATCTAAGCATGGAACAGACTTGTGTAATCTTGCTCTAAAGGAGATCTTAGGTTTTTATAACAGATACAATTCTACAATTTTTATGTGTTTTATTTACGTCTCAGAAGCCTTTAGTCGTGCAAATCACTGGAAGTCATTTCATAAACTATATACCAGAGGAGGTTCCCAAATCAATAGTCAGGATTTATTTTTAGTCCCTGTAGTGCTGGTCTTCAACAGTTATTGAGGGGTTGCTTGCAATATGTTTGACATTATGTACAACGCACAGAAGAGTAACGTCATGATTATAAGAAGCAGGGAGGATCAAAAATTGGTGTTTCCTGACTTCTTTTTTATCTGGCACTATTCCTAAAGCGAGTGCTGCTGTTGAATAGTTGGCCATTATATGGCCCAGGTACTGATGAACGGGCTGATGAAATGGACATTTATAGACAACGTCGTTTGATGTATGCCCAAGCTAATATGCTTGTACGCAAGTTCAGGATGTGTTCTGTCTCAGTGAAAGTGACATATTTCACCCCTTTGTATGCTGCCCACTTGTGGAGACATTTTAATCAAAGCAGTATGCAAAACTTAAAGTGGTATATAATGAAGCATTAAGGATGCTGCTTAGGATGCTGAGATGGACTTGAGCAAGTCAGCTATTTGTAGGTGTGGGTGTTTCCACTTTTTATGCTCTATTACATAACCTTATGTACAGCTGAATATGACATCATTTTAGCGCTGACGAATCCTGCACAAAGTTCAGTCAGGCATAAGTGCAGGATGGAGCACCATTGGCATGTTAATCTTTGTGCACATTTGTGATTATTTTAATTGATTTTATCCGTATGTTTTACTATTATTATATTGTTTCTTTGCGTATTTGTTAATTTGTTTGTATGGCTGTTAATATGGACCTATTTGTGTCTTCAATAAAGTCATGATGATGATCTCATAAGACTTTTGCTGGACTGTTAAAAAGTATAGGATTAATAATTAAAATGTATTACTATATTTGATATATGCAAAAGTATAAGACCTTCAAAATTCAAACTTTTCCTCAGTAAATTTGGTGTTTTTTATTTAATTTATTCAACTGGGATGTAAACATATTTCATTGCACATTGTGCAGAGGATTCCATGGACCAGCTGTAGGTACTCATCATGTTAATGCCTTAAACTTCAAATCAAGCCTGAAATTCATATTTTAGAACTTGAGGGAATTGCCAGACCTTCTTTACAAAAGCAGAATTTATAGTCTTATAACCCTAACATAATGTCACATGTTCAGACCTTATAATGTTAGTTAACTTTACTGTTAGACGACTGTTAGTCATAGAGCTGGAGCTGAATGTTTGTCTTTCATTTAGTAGAGCATTTTTCTCAGATTTTCTTAGCACTTCACAATCAACCATTCATTTGAGTACATCAACAGTGCGTCTTGTAGTACATGTCACCTCTTATCAAAACGAGCCTGTCTCTTCGTCAAGGCTAGCATGACAGAACCAATTATGTGTCTGACAGTTTACTCATTAGTTTTCAAACTTATACGCCTGTTGATGTACTGATTGTATAGAAAGATGAACAAAGCTGCTGAGAGTTGAATTTAATTTTCTCAGTTGTTTGTTCATGTAAACTTTTCTTTGTCACACGATAACAGTGCTGTCAAAAAACGACTCAGCCAAGTTCTCCTCTGGAAATTCTCTGAACATTTCTCATCACTTTTTGAGGCATCAAAGGCAGGTCAATGGCAGTATAGGTCTCTGGCTAGAATCTTCAGCATTTTAATGCATTCATTTTCTGACACTTTTAATGCATTCATTTTCTGACCCCTCGTACAGTTATTAGCTGGTACAAATGGGATACAGCACAGCATCATTTACTGTGTTGGGGTTTCCTTAATGGCAAGCAAATACCTAGTGAGAAGTTTTAGCTACATTTATGTAAAAGGTCAACTTCACTTTACTGTTCCACTTCTTTGTTCTCCTTTGGTTAAAATCTGTTCAGCCATAAATCACCCTCTATTACTCACAGTGTGGCCAGTGTCCCTTCATTTTCTGGCCTGGTTACTGGGAGATCATTAGTCCAAGACATGTCACAATCATATCATTGAGTCAGGGTTGATTGGTAAGAAGTTAACCTTAACACTCTTGCTTCAGTTTGACAAGTAACATAATACATGTGTGTACTTTACAAAGGCAGTGCCCATAGGTCACTTGAAAAAAAAGGGAAGAGTTTGAATCAGCCCATGGTTAGGTCCATAGGTTCCCTTACTTCTGCTCATTTTTTGTTAATTGGTGGACTGTGATGGACTGGGATCAATACACTGCTCTGGCATTTCCAACAGACTGGCCCTTGTTTCAGATCCAACAACAGTTCGACCCAAATGTTAACATTAAAGGCTAAAGGATAAAAATAAATAAAAAAAAAACATTCAGACTGACTGGAATGCAGAGAAAAATCTACACAGGAAACTCTCTGCCCAATCTTTGGCTCATGCAGATAGTCTGAATTAGCTGCGGACAACCAAATCTGCAACAGGGTGAGATTACAGGATGGTGCAGACCTTTAAAAGGCCCAATCTGTACAAACATAAAGACACACTACAGGATAAAATAAAACCAAATGTCTGACTTTGTTTATTTAGCAAACTTGACATCCAAGTGTTGTGCCATTAAGTTATTTAATGCTTAATAAATAACTCTTGGCCTGTTAGGTATTGTTTGGTGAATATCTGCCCAAACAGCTGATATTAGGACAATAGTTGAAATGGTGATTCGAGCACTGGCATTCTTCTAACAGCAAACTCTGCATGCATATAAAATAAATGAGTGACAACCTCTCTTCAAGGCAAACAAAAGCAGTTCGAGCCGGCTGCTCTGTGAATTCCGGCCTGGGATCAAAAGGGTCCTTCCTGGATCTCCGCTAGCCTGTGTTCGGCCTGTGAAAGGGGGTCGCAGAATTGGGTCTCTGCTCTCCTGCAGGATAGTGGCTCGGCTCCCACGTCAGCTTTTTCCTGCACAGCTTAGACAGACCGCCACTGATTTGATTTGATGTTAGTTTCTCAGAAGCATCTGCAGGGTCGACCAAGCGGAGCAAAGTCTGCTTTCTGAGTCTCTTAGGCCCATGCGGCCCGTACCGGAGGCTTGTCTCCCCAGTGTAGAACTCTCTCCTCGAGGGTCCACAGGCAAGGAGAGCTGAGAGTGTTCTCCCCAATGCTGCCCAAGCAGTGGGTAAAAGATGGAAATTGTTGTTGTTCTTCTTCTTTTGATGTTTATTGGGGGATGGCAAACATCTTTTTGCTGTTCATTAACCGCCACCAACTGTTGGTGCGATTGTAACGTGGTCAGGGCCCTCCTGCTGTGAGAACAGTCCCCTGATGCCTGTAAAAGTCTCACATTACAGTAGCTTTAAACTTCAGTGTGATTTTATTCCTCATGGCTTGATTGCACAACAGGGGTTTCATTCTTGCATTAAGTACCTTTTTATGCTAAAGACATGATGAAAAATATATTTTGTAGCTATGTGTGACTCAAATGTCTGGAGTGGCAGCAGCTGCTACCACCCCCTACCACCCAAATGAGTCCATAGAGATGCTTATATTTTTTCTGTATTCATTCAAAAGAAGAAAAACAAGGTTGAATGAGCTACAGTGTTTATTGATTTACGTCTCTGACCAGAGTTCAGCATATGTAAATAAAACAATCTGGCCACCACTTTCAAAAACATTCACAAGCACATTAGGTCACTTTCGTCCTATTTGAAGGATATGAATGTAAACTTGTACCAGAATGTAATTTTTTTTTTTTTTTACCTTTCAGCAGCAGCTCATTGAATGACTTGGTTCTCAGTGGCAACCAGATTTGAAATCCAACTGAAAGTGTGTGTTCAAACTCACAATATGTTGAACGTTTTCATAGAAACGGGGAATTTGACATTATAATCAGTTAGCTAAATATGTATTATTCAAAACTAATTTCTGCCAGCTGTCGTCTGAGACCATTTTAGGGTGGGTGAATAGTGTGTGAGCAATGTGCAATGTACACAGCAGTGTGTGAGCAATGCAACTATCTTAAACTTTAGTAATTACTTGAAATTCTTAAACTAAAATGATCAGATAAGAAGGCACACATAAAACAGTGTGTAGGACAGTGTGACCTGAACAATAAATAAAATGCTGGATTTCTGATGCCAGTACCATGCTGATAAGACAGATGAAATGATACCATCCAGGATTTAAACTGGACCAAAGTCATATTCACTGCCAACCGCTCAAGAGCATTAGGCCCTTTGGCCAGGTTTCAACTCGTCTTGCCTTTCTCCACAAATAAAATTAGAGTCAATCATAGTGAGGAAACGGTGCCAATGAAATCCACTACTGATGTCCTCATGGCCTCAGATTACAGACCTGGACAAATCACAATATTCTTTTCCAAAGGGTTGGGCATGTTGTGCACATCATGCGCACATTACTAGACTGGTTCATATCACATTTTTTTGAAATGTTTCTGAATGATCATGAATCTTACTCATACACCAGCATGAGTTTTGGAGTTCTACCTAGCATTGTGCTTGGACCAGTTCTCTTTCTTCTTTCTTATAAAAAAATAAGAGGTTGGCTTTTTTTAAGGAGTAAAAAAAACCAGAGTCTAATTATTTTTGGTACTCTGTCTTACCCTACGTTTATTTCTGTGTCAAAGAGTTTATAAATAGTTTAGAGATAGAATAAAATGGCAATATGTAATACACTTTTACCAGCAGCATTGCTAATAACCAGAATTTTTTTTTTTTTTAATAAAACCTTGTTGCTAATTAATTGTGCTCAAAGTACTCATCTTTTCCAACTCTCTTAATGTTACAAAAATGAAAGTGAAATTGCAGACTGAAAATATTAACCTCCATTTTGTGTATAATGTGGAGCAGTTCAAAAATTATACGTGTATAAGAAGAGCCAGCAGTAGGGCAAAAATCAATCACAGTGCACTTTTTCCAGGGTTTGCTTCCCCCTCTCAGCCTTTCAACAGGCATAAGAAGAGGAGAAAAAGGCTGCATTCCACCTGCACCATGTGTGATCAGTCTCACACTAGCACTCTCTTAGCTCCTGTCTTTCACTTGGTTTAAGGTCTCCAACAGTATCAATCTATTCGTTCTCCTCTGTCTGACAGGGGTTATCCATTCTCCCTTGCAGGTTTGACTCTACTTGCATCACTAAGTAGGAGCTCAAAGACCCTCCCAACACTACTAAAGTAAATACACAGTGTGGCTATGTTCTTTGTCACAGCTTATTAGTCGCCATTGAGTGAACATTCTCCTAAGCCCTTCTTTATAATGTTGCTTCAAACGGAATCAGTGCTTTTTGGTGCGATTACATGGTTTAATTCACGTTGTGTCAGCATGTGTGATTTTAATCACACAGCCGAGAGTTGGATTTCACAGGGCATGCTCCCATCAAAAAGCAAGATGGTCGAATCAGATTGTTTTGTCCCATAATTGACTCAGTTCTCCTCTGCTGCTCTTCATTCTCAACCAACAACTCACTTAAAGAACACAGCAATAACCTAATCCTACACACAACTACAGTTAATACTTTAGTAAACTGGCCACTTTTTTAACCTAAGAGCTATTGTAGCAGACACCATACATCCCCATCATCTACTGAGGTGGAACACTGAACCATCTTTTAGAATAGAGGGCACGGGGGATTAATATAAAATCACTGGTCACTCTATTAGCTCCAGTTGCTCAATTGCTTGTTAACACAAAGTGCGAATTAGCCTGACATGACAGAAACTGGGCATCCAGATGTAGTGACAACTAAGTGCTGAAGTTCAAACCATTAGAGCTGCAGATTTAAGTGACTCCAGTCATAGCATTGATTTTGGTTCCAGATTGGCTTGTCTCATACATACATCCATTATCTACTCCCACTTATCTGTGCAGGGTCGTGGAGGGGCTGGTGCCTATCTCCAGTGGTCATTGGATGAGAGGTGAGGTACACCCTGGACAGGTCGCCAGTCCATCACAGGGGCTGGTCTCATTGTTTCAGAGACAGCCAGTCCACTGATATTTTCATGCACAAGTCTGTGAAGTTTACAGAAAATTGTTTAAAAACAGTATATATCGACTGAAGGGTAATTGCGTGGATCGTAATCGTCGGACCTCCATCCTCCATAGGCATTCTTTAGCATTCAGATGGGACTGCAATTTTGTTTGTTTGTCCAGCACATCCGTCTTGGGAACTCCCCATAAGTCCCGCAGTTTTGGAAATGCTCTGACCCCAGCATCTACCCATCGCTATTTGACTTTTCTTAAATTTATTAAAATCACTACTTCTGTTTTTATTCTGCATCTAACACTTTAAGTTTAACGACGAAAATTGCATTTTCTCCCAGATATATCAACCCTGCTAACAGATGCCATGAAAAGAAGATTGTCCGTGTTATTCACTTCACTTTTCATTTAAATTGTGTTTGATCAATCTTGTGTTTCCAACTAATTCTTGGTCTGCCGCATAGCCTCTAAGGCATCCAAACCAAATGCTGAAACCTCAACCTCCTTTTTGTATGTGAAGGAGCAGCATCTAAGAGCCCCTCTGAATTGTCCAGGGTTTTCTATCGATCCCTGCAGGTGAGCTTAGCCAATGGTTGAGAAAAATCAACTTTGTTGTTTATATTGGCTAGCCATGAGATATAGTTTTTCCCACTATTTCACCCCTGGAGCCTCCTCCAAGGCATCCTAAGCAGATGATTTGGCCATCTGAACTGGCTCCTTTGATGCAGAGTGCTTTACCCAGATCCCACAGGAACAAAGGAGGTTCAATATCTACTCCTAGATCTGAGCCTAGAGCACCTACTGAGGGACTGTCCTGTTGATCTGAGTGAGTCTCAAACTCAACTTTAGTGAAACCCAGCTAAACTAAAGTTGACAGGGACCAGAAGGAGAGGTTGCACCACACACACTATAAAGCCTCAACACTGGCTTCCTGTGTCGTTTAGAACTGATACTAGTAAATCATGAAATATTATTACAAATATGACCTACAAAGAGGTGACCTTCACTTTTTATAGAAAGCATGTGTTGAACGACCTTCTGAAAGATTGAGAGGTGCAGCTGCTTTCAAAAACAAACGTTGAATTTTTGTTTCAGTCTGCACTTTCTATAGAAATAGTCTTTTAATTTGCCCTGAATTTGTGACTATTGTACAGTTGGAAAATATATTTGCACTTTTAGTCTAGTTCTCCAAAACAATTTTAATATCTTCGGCTTCATTTGATGTTCATTTGCTAGTTTTGCTTAATTTTTTGTGTGCATTACTTTTAGCTGACACACTTGGTGCCACCTTCAATCTTTCAGAGAAAAAAAAAAAAAAGCAGTTCAAATCAAATGCGTTAACTAATGAGACTTCAGTCAAACAAAATGTACCTGACCCAGGACTATAAATGTTTATCTCAATCTCAATCTGATCTTTGTAAACTCAGGTTACCACAAAACCGTGCCCAGCATTCCTATCCAAGTTTCCAACACTTGTTACTGTTGAGCTATAGTACAGTGAAAATGTCTAGTAAAGGTTGCTGAACTGTCATCAACTTTGATGATTGGGAGCCTTTTTAAGACAACATAACTTTCTGGTAAAAACAATGTGCTCTTCTTTGCTTTATTTTCTAATTCTAATGGTAAGCTGATAGATTTTTGAAAAAAAAAGAAGTGAGATTTAGTGAGTAATATTTCTAAAAGTAACAGTATCAAATTTATTTACATTTTCGCCTGATGGGTCAGGTGGTATGAGCAGTACAGGGATGTCATCAGTGGTTTTAAAGGCTCCAAATGCAGGAAATAAAGATTCCAGAGGATGTAGGATAGGTAGAGACAACATAGGTGTATTTATGAAATCAGGTGAATGCTGGAAAACAAAACATGAGCTGTTGTTCAGTTACAGTTGCATATTGCTCCGAGCAAAACGTTTTTTTTTTTTTTTTAATGTAGGAGGCTGCTGTCAAATGTTTGCTTGTTTTAGTTTCAGTTTTTCTCTAACAGCACATTGTAGATCTCTACAGACATCAAAGTAACAGAATTCAGGGCCATCAGCTACCGTATCAGGCTACTCTGTTGTTAAAGCATCTCCCAGTTTGGGTTCAGGAAGTGAGCACTGTCTCCAACTTTATTATTAAGTTAAAACTTAACTTACTTCATGAACATTTTCCATTTACTTAGTGCTGGCTCAGGTTGCCCTGATACATTTTCTATTCCCCTGCTGTGGACTGCTGTTACTTCTAGGGCACATCCAAAGATGCATCAAGCAACTTCGTTTTACCCTCTTGTGCCCCTTGCTATTCATACATTTGTGTGCCATGTGAAAAAGCCACTACTTTGTTTTTCCTTTCAACAGTTTTTGCTTTTCTCTCCCTGCAGGTATCTGTGGCCACTGAGAAATATTTTTTCTGATCCACAACCATTGGCCAACAACAAACAGAAACAGTGTTTGTTTATGTTATTTCTTTCATTTTCCTTTGTCTCTCTCTGTTCTATCTCTCACCAGCTGATCGAGACAAGGCTATTGTCACATCGTCTGACATTATTAAAAACTTGCTTCTGCTAAACAGTCACCAAGTCAACTTGCTGGGATTCAATTTCTGGTTTTCTTCATGTAAAATATTTTGGATTTGTGCTTTAAACCTCTGATTTGGTACTATGTCTGAGTTAGAAACAGAAATAGCCTTCACTGTCCCTCAGTGGGTAAATTCAGGCAGCAGGATTGAAGAAGCAGGAACAGAAAGACACAGTTATGAAAAAAAAAAAAATTTAAAAAGAGAAAAAAATCAGGACTGGCTTGGAGCTGCTGGAAAAAGGTGCCTGCTTGTTCGGCGGCCGGAGTATGGGTAATGTTTGGGGTCAGTTAGCGGTGTAAATTGGTGACTGTGTTTGTAATTTATTTATTTTCTGCAAACTTCTTTACTGGGTTTATGGGCTCATATTATTTTAAACTTTCATGTGCAATACACATTTGATTGTCCAAAGGTAAACTTTTCAATTTAGGTCAAAGACAACTGGAGCAAACCATTAATAAAAGATATGTTAAAATTAGCTTTGTGTTGGTAGCCTTGGCTATATATAGTATATAGTATATTTAGTACCAGAGGCCCAGATCTACCATACCAGGCAAGAGCCCAGTTGCAGGCTATGCAAAGTGGCCCCAGAAACCATCCAGCATCTCACAGCAGTTGCTGGCATTTGGGAGTCACCTCCCAAGGTGGTGGAGAACGACAGAGCTTAGATCGTGTGGGACTTCCAGATACAACTGGGCAAAATGGTAATGGCCAACCAAGTGGACATTGTGATCATTGATAAGCAGCTTTCAACAGCTCCAGCAATCTGTAGCTTCATGTAATATCTAGTATAAACAAATGATAAGGTAAGGCAAAGCAAACCAGGTTTATTTTTATAGCATATTTTAGTAACAGGACAATTAAAAGTGCTTTACATAAATACAACATATGAAGAAAAACACAGAGAAAAGGACATTGCAGTAGTATACTAATAGTAGGAGGGAAAAATTGGACTATGGAGTTAAACTAGAAATGTTTCAGTTAACAGTTTAGATGGAAAAGTCAAGGTAACTCTGCACAAATGGGTTTTTAACCTTGATTTAAAAGAAAAGGCTTTCAGCACTTCTAGAGATAAGTAAGCAATGAGAACTGAATGCTGCTTCTCCATGTTTAGTTCTGGGTATGGGTGTAGCGTAGGCTTAAGCCAGAAGACCTGAGTAGTCTGGATGGTTGATACGCCAAGAACAAGTCTGTAATGTGTTTAGTTGCTAAGTCAATCAGTGATCTATAAACTAATACAATTATTTTAAAGTCTATTCTATGAGATACAGGAAGCCATTGTAAAGAGTTCAGAACTGGGGTGTTGTTCTCTATTATCTTAGTCTTTATGAGGACGCAGGCAGCAGCATTTTGGACCAACTGCAGTTGTCTTATTGTCTTTTACCAGTAAAGACACTTTTGCAGTAAATAATAAATGGCCTGTACTTGTATAGTGCTTTATCAATGTTGGAGTTCACACAGGAAGAAAACAGAAATGTAAGGCTGAAGCCACAAGAAATAGGAGAAATAAAGAAGCTATAGTCACCCCTCCCCAAGGGACTACCCCTCACAGCAGGGTTGCCCCCACCCCCTAACTTGGGCTAAGTTTAACCCATCAAGTCACTGGCCACATGGCCCGGATGTGCCTGATACATTATTTCTGGTCAATCGCCCGCTTACAGCGCCCTCTAGCTTCTTAAGTTACCAGTTCAAATCTTAATTATTTTCTGGAGAAATAATTACACTAATAAAAATCAAGTGTCATAAAGGTTTTTGAAAAATGTATTTCCTCAAATAACGTTTTATCTAACTCGGAGTTACATTGCGAATGGGTTGATTTGTCCACCTGAGTTTTAAAGGAGGTAGAAGTTGAGATCTTAAAGAGCAATAGAGGAAACCGTATTTAGATATCCATTTAAACTTACACTGAGACCAAACTGAGACTTGCTTTGCATGTTGCTTGCGAGACATTTTTGAGCCATAGGAGAGACAGGCTTCAGTCTCACTTTGGCCTCATGTAAATCACATTGTTGTCTAGTAGAAATAAATGAGACACTTTGGAGATCTCACTCCCACTTTATTTTTCCTCTGGGGTGACCTTCCAGGGAATATATGTTTTTATTACTGTCAAATTTTATATGGTAAAATCTTTAGTGTCTGTGTGCTGCCACTGAAACCTGTAAATTAAAAGGAAATATTTTTTTTTGTTTTTTTCTCAAGTTGCATATGTTAGATTACATGAGTAAGTTTAGATGTTTTATTACAAGTATTCAAAACACAGCTAAGGTAAATCTAATCTGTGTCAAAATATGTTTGAGAGGATTTCATTGAAAACTTATTATCGCCTCCTGATGGTGTGTTTATTACAGATGAGGTGAGATGTTATCTCACGGGATGGATTTTTAATACAAGGTGTGAACACTTGTGTTCAATGCTGCCCTGTATGCATTGTTACTGCCAGCTACAAAATTGACAATTATAAAATGAGACTTGAATATATACAAGAATAAAGCAAATGTGTGTTTGACCTGCTTCTTGCCATGTGCCAATATCCCACCTTAGCTGAGTGAGAAAGGGAGATAATATCAAAGGACGCTTTTGAAGAAAAGTATTGATTGTGTAAAGTGAGAAAGAGGGAAATCAGCAAACGAATGACATGTTTAACTTGCCAGAAGTTTGAATTGGCAAAGTTGTGATACATGACAATTAGTTGCATAAAACCAAGGGATACCTGGTTTGTTCAAATTCATCTCCAACATAGGCTATAGGCTGAACCCCTTTCTTAATGTTGATAGAAAATTTAATATTTTCCAACATCTGTCATGTATATCTTAAAACAGAACACCAATAAGCTGTGCTGTTGTAATGTGTGGGATTCTGGGAACCCGATATTCTAGCCAGACACAGTGGTTTTATTTTTAAATGTTTTTGTTTTTAAATAAAACAAAGTGGTAGGAGATACAGGCAGGCCGGATGACGACAGTAGGTGATTGAGACAGGCTGACCAAGTGATGACGGTAGGAACGGGCAGATGCTTGTCTCGTCTTGCTGAGAACCACGTGACTGATGACAAACAATATCTCGCATTACATTGGACATGTGACTGATTAATTTTGCGTGTCAGTTTTCAAAATTAAAGCACAATAAAAATATGTTGCTTTTTGGGTTGTGAGTAGTTTGGTCAGGGTGTCAGTAGTGATAGAGATTGTACCACCTTGAAAACAGTATTTTCCAGCAACGGTAGCTGAAATACAACCAGTAAAAAAGAGAAAAACCTCCCAACCTTGAAATACCTTTTGATAACCACTCAAAATAAGTCTTGCATGATGTGTGCGCTTATAATAAATAGAGAAATAAAAAAAAAATACAAGTATTAACCGTCAAATACCCAGCCTCCAAACCAGACATCAGAATTATCGTCAAGGGCTGATTTTAAAATGAAAACCTTAGAAGAAAACGACAATTTGCACAATTCGTTGTGGATGTCTATGTTTATTTATGTTTTATCCATAACAGAGGTAATGTTAGTTTTGGAAAAATAATATGACAAAAAATATCGTGTCTGCCTTCACAAGCACTCCCAAGACACAATTACACCAAAAATATTTGATAACAGTTTAGTCCATGCTATCAAATAAAACACAACAAATGAGAGCCAACATAAGAGCAGAATTACTTTGGGTCTAATTCATTATAGGAACTGAAAACAGACGGCAGTGTTACGGCTTTCACCCAGAAGTTGCCTCTGGGTTAATCATGCAGAAGAGACATCATGCCCCTGGGATTGGCTGTAAGGACACTGGACCCAGCTCCGACATCCTGAGCTCCTGTGTGGACCATTTTCACAAGCCGTGGACCACTCTGACAGCCTTATTCAGTGGGGCTGCATTTGAACAGTGAACACCGTTTGCAGGTTTTGTGAATAACTGGTTATTTGGGAATCTTGTGAAAGCTTAGTCACTTTGTGCAATTTGACTGGTTGTTGGTTTTTCAGCTTGTCAAACCCAACAAGCTCAATTTAGATATCAGTTTTGACTAGGCTATTTTCTGCAAACCGGAAAACATTGAGTTTGATGCTTCTCTCTTTTTTGTGTTTTTTTGTTGTTGTTGGGTTTGTTTTTACTGAGAAGCTGTTTTATTTGTTATGAGAAGTTTACTTCCCTGTTGTTTGTTTCAACTGGTTTAACAACATGTAGGACTTATAAATAAAATTATATTCAATTTTACCACCTATACTCATTAATTTTGTTACCCCGTTTCTCTAGCCAACGGTGGGCATAACAGCAGTTAGATGAAACTAGACATACGTACGGCTAATGAACATGGGTTGGTGAACATGGGTTGGAGAAAAACTTTGTAACAGCATTGCATACACTATGTGCTAATGTTTCTTGAAGTGATTTATTTTAAAGGAGAAGTCCGGTCAGCAAGGAAGAATCAATGGATCATTATCTATACCTAAAACAAATACAGTACTTTCGTGGTGATTTAATGAATGTAGCTTTAATAAGTAAAAAAATAAAAGCATTAATTATCGTTGCAATCACCGAGTCTGGGAGCGGCCATGAATGACCAAATATGGTAACACCTCACTCCTGACATCTTCTGGAAGTGACGTCACGGTGCAGTAAGCCGAGGGCCATTCTCCGCACTTTACAAGCAAATTCAATAGAAACTATTATACACATCTGCGATCAACGACAATTATTTCAGATTTCGAGAGGACTTCACCATTGAAAATCGCAATTGTTAAACCAACAATGCCCTCGTGCATGACAGTTGGATGTTGCAATACATCGGGTAAAAGTGAAAAAAAAAACATTAGTTATTTCACCTTTGCGCTACACCACAGCCGTAGCAGACAGATTCAACTCACATCGTCCCTTTTTGGTCTCCTCGGCTCAAACTGGTATGGCTGTATTCCGTCAAAAGTCAGGTTGCTATCAAAAAAGTCTTCCATATATTCCCAATTGCTATCAAATGATGACCATAAATCTACGTAACTCCCATCGCTGTCGCTATTAAATCCATTACTCTCTGCTTCACATACTGCACTAGTTGTCGCCATCTTGGATAATAGCGCGTTGTGACAAACACCAGATACAGCATTGGGACTTGCTCATGACGTCACAAACTGGGAGGTGGCAGTACTGTTTACATGGATGTCTCCAGTAAAGCACATTCAAATAAAAATTACTCTTAATTAAAATAACTTATCATTTATTGAACAGTATGTAATCATTTTATATTTAAAGTACTTTCCGAAGTTTGAATTCTGAATATGACTGGACTTCTCCTTTAAATGACAATGCTGTCATATCCTGTCAACACCAGTAGATGTCACTAAAGAGCACTGAATGAAGCGTCAGTGATGAACCTTTTGGTGAAGCAATGGGCTGGAAGGCTGCCTTGCTTCATTTGGCCATCATTAACCTGAACCAGACACACAACCACCAGTGAAGTCAACTAGCAAGGGCAGGGCGAGAACAGGTCTACAGGATCAGCAGGCTAAGCACCACAAACACCTGGGAAGACACAATTTGCAGTAGTGTATCTTTATGGTTTTACAAAAAAAAAAAAAAACAAAAAAAAAAACCTGAAAGATTTTTTTGACTTACAAGTACTGTTTTTTCCACTGCTTGTTGAACAGGTTTTCGGACACAGAATATGTGAGTATTCATTAATATGAACAATGTTTTTAGGGGACATATTGGAAAAAGCAAATCAAGATAAATAGAACAACCCAAAGATGGAAATAGGAGCTTTTTACCCACAGGCAAAAGAGGCATGTCTAACAGTCCAATAAAGTGCAGACCCAGTGTAGTAAAGGAGCAGTTGTTTGATCTTATGTGTGCACCATCTGTGTAACACTTTGAAGCATCAGTAGCTCTTTTTAATGTATTCCGCGTCAATAAACTGTGACATTTGTTTGACCTGATAATTATCTGTAATGCAATACACTGACATGCTCTGATGTTATTGTTGGAACGTGATCATGTGTTCTTTTGCCTAAGTGTGATAAGATTATCTCTTTTCTGCTGTGATCCAACTCCATTAATTTCCAGTGCCGAATGCAGCGGGAAGAATTCTCAGAAATTACATAGTGAAACCCCGCTGACATACAGGATTTACCATACAGTAAACACTTAAGGGCATGCTTATCGCAAAGTATGAAAGAAGAAAACATAAAGTGAGTCAAAAATGAGTACAAAATATCATTCCTCTTTCTAGCTTATCTTTTGACATCTATGTTCTGTGCAGAACTATCTCCTATAAATGAGCTCAAATATGCAGGGAAAATCTAAAAAAAACAACAGACATCTTAATTTTCACTACAGATACACATCTCAACAAACAGAGTTAACTCAGTGAAGAAAGGTGGTAACAACCGTGTCAGTTTCATCCTTATGATGCAACGTTATATCACTATTATGCAAAACAGTGAAATTGATTCATCTTTAATTTAAATCATACGCAAGGTACATTTTCTCCTACTTTGTTGACCAATTAAATTCTGATAACTTTGAGTAATAAAAAGAAAGTTAGTCTGCATTACAGAGAAGCTCAAGCTGACAGTGGTTTAGTTTAATACTAAGACAATAAAGTATTGGGCTGTTAAGACTGCTCACTAGTTATCGCTTGTTATTACAGTAGCATTGCTTGGCTGTTTAATCCTTTCTGCTTTGTGAGCTCGTAAACGATAACAAAGCAGGTCATTAGATGAAGCAATCTTTGCCTATTAGTCTGTTAATCTGTTTAATTAATGTGACTCTTGGGCAAACAGCTACATGCAGCCATTAGGTCTCTTGAGGCAGATTGTTGGAGTGGCTTCACGCACAGTTGCTGAACCGGATATCTGCAAAAAGCAGAAAACAGCTGTGACACAAACACTATTCAAACCAATTTTGTTCATAAATATTTTATAAAAAGTCATCATATAAATACTAGAGATCTATAGTTATATACACAGCAACAAGCTAAAGTAATCAAATATTAGATTATGCTTACTTTAACTAATAAAAATACTAAGACACACACTAAATTTGACTATTTATATTGTTTTATGTTTTATTTAACCTACTCATTTCAAATAACTAATCTGACAGGCAAAAAAAAACAAAACAACTTATGTATTATTTTTCTTTTAGAGGTAATGTCATTGATTATTAATTATAACATTATGAACAGTCCAATGTAGCCTACTTTCATTTATAAAATGTACTGGTAGACACAAGATTCTCTATATCTGGAGTTTATTCCATATTTTTGTAGCCCAGCACTTTAAAATCAAGATTTCAGAACATATAACCTTGTTTCTAAAAAAAATAATAGTTTTAAAGAGAGAGTGATTTAGCACATTTACTGCTAGCTCTTGTGGTTTATGACATCATTCCTATGCCATTGGCTAAAACTGAGTGTTGAAAAAAGGTTTAGAGATGAGGAATAGATGTGAAAGCTGAAAGAAAAAAAAATAAAACAGAAGAAGAACTGGCATTTTAATAAACAAGATAAATTATTCTCTTGGGATCCGGTAGGGAAGTAGATCATAGTAAAAAAAAAAAGAAGGAAAAAAAAAAAAGCTATTTATACAATTTATGCTTGTCACTCTAGAATAAACCAGAGCGTGAAAAATTAAATGCAAGAATTCTAGTTAAATTAAAACAAAGGTACTATTTGTACAGCTAGCGCTTTAGGAAGCGATACAACACTGGTCCATGTGTTACACCCGGTCTTATCCATAATATATTTTTCCTTGTAAACAAAGTACAAAAAATGTATCATGATATAGCATGTCTACTGCAATGCAGTTAGAGTATCAGGGCTAAAGCCACATTCAAACTTTCATACCAAGGGCAATGAAGATACAGAGAGGCGTAACATGATGAATGCTTTATGCTTCTCTTTCAAAGGACACAGATTTATTAAGGCATGATCCGCATAGCCCTTTTGTGTATCATGACCCAAACAAAATGTTGACAGAAAATGTAGCTGTCTGGCATCACAGTGGAAAAGGCCACACACTCCCATGTCTCAAGAGTGTGAATGCTAATGTTAGAAACAAAGTATATGTTTACATATTTAGAAGAGTAGGGACCATAGTTCAACTTTCCTGGGGAAGTCAACCAATAAAGAAGAGGCGTAATAGTTCATCCCTGTCACCTGTAAATCCAGGATAGTGTCTGTAGTATTTTTTAACTGTATTGTGCATGATCCACAAAATCAAGGCCCCTTATATCACAATATCATTCTTGAATGATATGTTACAATAAAACCTTGGTGCCCCAGAGCAGTTTGCTTACAAAAATACATCTGGAAGGCTGTTGGACAATAAATGTGTGTTTCTAGTTTTAAGAAAATACTTTTGAAAATGCTGTAAAGATGAGTTCAAACAGCTGGATGTAACATTTGAAGCGCAGTTGAGAGCAGAAGTTGCGTAGATTACATCAGGTACCTATAGGTTAAGTTATTTTGACACATTGTTACATGTATTTAGATTGGTAGGGATTTCAAATTAAAGTTACATGTCTTAAATCAGAGCTCTGCAACCTTTACAATAAAAAAAAACATTTTTTCTCTCAGTCCAGCTGAATAAAACTGGTTTAGAACCACTAATGTTACATGAAAAAAAAAAAAAAAACACCTCATATCTACTTCAGGAAGGGCTGTAATTTCTAAACAATTGGTTTCTATTTTTCAGGTTTTGAAAAAAGAGAAAGATAAAGCTATTGCAAACAGTGAATGGATACATTTTCTTTTATGCAATGTTGACTGTTATGAAAATTTATGTAAAAAGCAAGTACATAGTTTCCTACCATATGTCATGACAAATAGATCTAAAAACATATTACTGGTACTCTTAATGTAATCTGTAATTCTGTTGTGGAAATTCAATGCATAAAACAACAGCAAAAAATAAACAAACAAACAAACAAACAAACAAGAAACAGCAACTTAAAAACTGCATTTTAAATTATTTCAATGTTGTAAAAACGCAAACATTTGTTAGATCTGTATCCTTTTTAGCCAAAGTTAGTTAAAGCCATTGTGGCTCCAGAGCTACAGGTTGGAGCGGATGAAATATGTGTTTATATTGTATATACTGTAGTTGAGATGGACCCAACTGCTGAGCAGAAGCCAGCAGTTTCATTTTACAGACAAAAGTTTATTGGAAATAGGACTAACAAAAACCAAAGAACAGGTGTTGCAAGAAATGGAGAACCAATAAAGACAGAGGAGCAAGGAAACCGACATAGAGGATGCAGATGATGAAGAACAGGAAAATCTAATAAGTAAAAAAAAACTAGACGAGCTTTTAACAACTAGGAAGCGAGATAATTAACATGAGAACCAGGTGTGACTAATCAGTAGAATTTGTTGCATCCGAGGAAGAAACTAAGCAGGGAAACAGAGACTAATTAAAACAGAAATTATCACAGAAGGAATAAGATAAGACATAAAAGGATCTAAATAGCAAAAGCCAGAAGAATAAAGTAGCAATCTAAACCAATACATTAGAGAAAACACATGACAGAACAAATAAAGTCCATCCATTATCTATACCTGCTTTTCTGTGAAAGGTCATGGGGCTAAGAAACTCAACACAAAGAAATAAACTACAGAAAAACCACCAGCGATAATAATAATCGACCCATGTAATCCAAAGCCAAAAAGACACACACACACACACACACACACACACACAAAACCAAAACAAATAAAAACAATAAGAAAGCCTAATAAAATAAGACAAAAATGTACATACAATGTTAGACTCTTAATGTGTTAAGAGAGCAAAAGTGTGTTTTCCAATGAAGTTTAAGGACATCGACTGAGGGAGCTTATATGCAGAGGCAGATCATTTTAGAGCTTTGCAGCTGCTACAGAAAAATAATCAATCACTTCTCAATTTCCTCTGAAATTTAGGAAGCACCAGCCCCATCTGGTTGGTGGATCTGAGAAAACAATATGGGGCGTAGGGGTGCAGCATGTTGGACAAATCAGGTGGTATTTGGCCGTTTAAGTTAAGAGACTTAAAAACAAACAAAAGAACTTCAAAATGTATCCTCAAAAAAATCAGCATGTGTTAAACAGCCAAACACACAAACAGGGACATATTTTAGATTTGATCATCACTGAGGGTCTAAACATTCCCAAGGTAAATGTAAGTGATGTTCCCCTATCTGACCGCTTTTCTGTTGTCTTTGACAGCATCATTTCCAATGACTCAGTTAGCCAAAGAGACATTAGAAAACGCATTTTTTAAGGACAATGCCACTGAAACCTTTAACCAAGCTCACTTTTCTACTTCCACTTTGTTCTGTGACTCAGTAAATTAACTAGTAGATAACATTCGGTATAAAGTTTCAGACAGCCTTGACTGCATTTCTCCAATTAAAGTGAAGGTTGTTTCTGGGAAGAAGAAAGTGCTCCACGAGTTAGGAGTGAAAAAAGGGAGTGTCAAAAATTTGGATGCAGGTGGCGAAAGACTAGACTCCAGGTTCACAATGACATCTATAAAGACAGACTTCACAACTGAAAAATGCAAGGGAATCTTTCTTCTCTTAGATCATCAGCAAACACATTAATAATGCTTGTGCCTTATTTGCCACAGTTGACAAGTTAACAAACCCCTGGTGGTTGTGGCATCTGAACACCACTCCGCCAGGACCTGCAATGAAGAAGCTAGCTTCTTTACTGAGAAATTCCAAAAAGATTTGATGGGCAGTTTGTACATCCATATCAAGTTCAGTACCAAAGTTGTCCTCAACTAGAAATGATCTTGACAAAATACCCCAAGTAAGTAAAAAAAAACTACAAAAGCTTATAGGAAATTGTTCATGAGCTGAGTTCCTCCTCCTGCTGCCTTGGTGTTCTAGCCACAGCTTTCTTTAAGAAAGTTTTACCTGTCATAGTGTTTGATTTGACTCAGATAATAAACACTTCCCTTCTGTCATGCGTTTTCCTCCAGTGTCTAAAAACAGCAATCATCAATCCACTGTTGAAAAAGAACAATTTGGACAAACT
Source organism: Fundulus heteroclitus (assembly GCF_011125445.2). Taxonomy (NCBI): domain Eukaryota; kingdom Metazoa; phylum Chordata; class Actinopteri; order Cyprinodontiformes; family Fundulidae; genus Fundulus; species Fundulus heteroclitus. Next base: position 21,823,486 of record NC_046365.1, on the reverse strand, counting down.
ACAAGCCCATCTCAAACCTCCACTTTATCAGTAAGATTATTGAAAAAGCTGTGGTTCAATAGTTAAACACCTTCTTAACAACGACCAGCTGCTTTGAGGTTTTCCCGTCAAGAACCACAACACAGAGACTGCCCTTGTCAAGGTGTTTAATGACATTCACATAAATGCAAATCGTGGAAGAACCACAGTGCTGATATTATTGGAGCATTTTAAGCTGTTGATCACTCCATTCTATTTTCATTCTATTAGAGCGCCTGGAAAATCAGGTCGGTCTTTGTGGTACAGCACCCAACTGGTTTAAAACCTACTTAAAGGACAGGGAATTTTTTGTATCAGTAGGTAACTTTACATCAGAGATGACAAAAATAACATGTGGGGTTCCCCAAGGGTCCATCCTGGGTCCCCTCCTATTCAATTTCTACATGCTCCCTCTAGCTCAGATCATAAAAAAAACAACAATATAAGATACCATAACTACGCAGATGACACAGCTCTACATCACCATACCACCATGTGACTATGAACCCATTCAAGTGTTGAGTAAATCCTTAAACGAAATGAATGCATGGATGTGTCAACATTTTCTTCAGTTGAATAAAAACAAAACTAAAGTAAGCATCTTTGGACCAACAGAGGAGCAATCTAGAGTTAGCACAAAGCGTCAGCTGCTTCATCTGCTTCATCTTATAACCACCGATCTGACCCAAAATCTGGGTGTAGTGATGGACTCAAGCCTTCGAAAGCATCTAAACACAATTATAAAGTCACATTTCTATCATCTGAGGAACATTTCCAGGATTAAAGGACTAATGTCTCAGCAGGATCTTGAAAAACTAAATCTTAGGTTCATATGAAGTCTAATCAATTACAGCAACGGTGTCTTCACCAAAAAAGTGGATCAGACAGCTGTAGCTGGTCCAGAACGCTGCTGCCCGCATCCTCACTAAGACTAAGAAAGTAGAACACATCACCCCAGCTCTAAAGTCCTTACACTGGCTCTCTGTATCTTAGAGAATAGACTTTAAAATACTTCTGTTAGTCTAAAAATCACTGCATGACTTAGCACCAAAATACATCACACACTTGTTGTCAGTGTATTAACAATCCTCAGGTCTTCTGGCTCATCAATTCTGCATATCTAGAACCAGAACCAAACATGGAAAAGCAGCATTTAGTTCTTATGCTCCACTTATGTGGAACAAACTCCCAGAGGACTGTAAAAGTGCTGAAACATTGAGTTTCTTTAAATCAATGTTAAAAACCTATTAGTTTAGAGTTGCCTTTAAGCGTTAATTTTCAATTCTAACTGTTGCAGTTCACTGAAACTTCATTAGATGACGTTTGCAGTTTAAACTATCGTGACCTACTGCTACTATTCCACTGCAATGCATATTTTCTTTTCTTATGTTCCGTTCATGTACAACTACTGTCTTGTTACTGAAATGTGCTACACAAATAAACCTCCCTTGTCCTCTCTATTATTTATTATGAATTTATCTATGAATTTCCAAACTGACCTCACTCCGACTGCCTTCTACTGCAGGTAAGACACTGGCTGCTTATAAATAATCCGCACGGTGTCCAACATAAAAAAGAACAAGCGACCACTAAATCATTATTTATCTTCTTCGCAATGAGATGTAGGAATATATGACACATGTCAAAACACATCCATGCTTTGTGTGGTTAGGCTATCATTAAATCCAACTGTCACTGTTAACTCAAGGATCCTTCTGTTTAATTCAAGTCGCCATGTGCTGTGACCTTTGGATGGATGTGAAGATCAGTCCAGCCCGCCCCCACTTCTGCTGTACCCTGTAATGTTTAACCTTGCACTTGATAGCTTGTGCCATCTGCTTTTGTCATCTTGCCTTTGCACAGACTCTGTATGTCCTGCATAAGCATTCATAGCATATGTTCAATGCTGTGACAAAGTCCCCAATCCCTTGATAGATTTCATTTGTTTTTGTCTTTTGGTCATACTTAAGTGTTTCAAATGATCAAAAAGATTTGAAAGTGAATAAACATTTTTTTTAAATCATGTAAATAAATTTTTAAATCATGTAAATACATTTATTAAGGGAAAGAAAGCTGTCCCAATGAACCCAAGCCACAATGGAAATGTCAATGCCCCCTAAGCCTAATAGCTGGTTTTGCCACCATTGATAGCAATAACTGTCATGAAGCAGTTGAAGATTTTTCATATTGCTGTGGAAGAATTTTGGTCAAATTTTATTTACAGATTTGTTCCAATCCATGCACAATGAAGGGTGTTTGCACATAAATAACCTGTCTAGAGTGACATCACAGCATGATAATTGGATGCAAGTCCAGATGTTGACTAGGCCTCACCAAACCTTTGTTTTATACGTGTTTTTAGGGCCATTCAGAAGTGGACTTGCCAGTGTGCTTCTGATGATCATCCTGCTGTATAACCCAAGTGTGCTTGAGCCTAAGGTTTTTTTTTTTTGGTAGGTAACCACATTCATGCTCTTGTCAAGTATTGGAAAATATTCAGTTGCGGAAGCAACGCAACATCACCCTGTCGCCACCATGTGTGACTGTTTGTATGATGTTCTTTTACTGAAATGCTGTGTTAGTTTTATGGCAGATCTACTGTGATGCCTTTTTTTCACCAGTCCACATATAATATTTCTAAACTTACTTTGGGACATAAAGATGTGTTGTTTTTTTTACTGTAAGACAGGCCTTCCGAGTTATTATTCTCTGCCATGAACGATGGGGATTTGAGATAAGACAGCATATACAAAGAAGCAGAAAATTGGCTCTGGAATGTGATTCATGGTAACAAGTAAATAGTTAATGGCATCAGTAGCTCTTTCAGAGGTTGTATCTAGAAGAGAAACAAAGTTAAACAAAGAGACTCTGAGTTGGCAGAAAAAGATAACATGCTGACCAACTGCATTGTTGTCTGGGTTGGGGCCTGCAATGCCTCAGACTGGAGATGTGTAGATAGAGTGGTGAGCACAGCAGAGAGAATCATCTTAACAGAGTTTCCCTCCATCCATGACAGTACTTGTAGAAGTTGCCTGACCAGGGCTCAGACAACCATAAAGACCCCTTCCACCCACACCATGGGCTGCTCAACCAGCTGCCCTCTGGCAAGAGGTTCAGCTGCTTCAACCAGGTTCCACAACAGTTTCATTCCACACATTCCTGACAAATGACAAACATGTGTGTTTATAATGTTTCTCTTTTGTATTCTGTTTTTACTCAGATTTTTTAAAAAAAAAAAAAGCTCAACTGTACATTGTGAATGTCAGATAACCATTCTGTACATGTACAATTTCTTTTTTGGTTTGCCGCTACATTCCTGACAAATGACAAACACATGTGTGTTTATAATGTTCCTCTTTTGTCTTCTGTTTTTACTCTGATTTTTGCAAAAGAAAATTTGCTCAAATGTACCCTTGTGAATGTGCATTCGAATGGGAATAAAATTTGAATAAAATTGAATTCCAAAATCCATGTGATAAAAAAGCATATGTATAGATTGTGGCAGCACCAGCTGCTTTAGTTAACTTTGTCCAGGAAGGTATCACAGCTAAACAAAAGTTAATGGCAGCACTAGCCGACGATAGCATCATAATTGGAGAGTAGCAGGAGAAAGCAGCGGAGTGAGAAAATGTGGTTTTCAGCAGCCTAAGCCTATGGCAGCATGGCTACAGAGATAGCTCAGAATAACACGAAGAAAGACTAAATGTAAGTTGTTGTTTTTTTTCATAAAAGAAAGTTTTAAACTTGACGTCATGGACTGAAACTATGAGCTGGTTTCACAGAAGAGAAGCCCAGTAACTAAAAACAATCCACCAGTTAGAGAACAATGTTTCCTATGAAGAACATATGGAACAATCAGAGCTGATATATGGTGTAGCTTGATCATTTAGGGCTTTATATGTGAAAAGAAGAATTTTAAATTATATCCTGGATATAATGGGGAGCCAATGAAGGGAAGCTAAAATGAGAGAAACATGATCTCTCCTTGTTAGGTTAATTGGCCTCTCTAAATTCTGCGAGAATGGTTGTTTGTCCAGTTTGTCTCTGTGTTGCCCTGCGATAGACTGGCGACCTGTCCAGGGTTTACCCTGCCTCTCCCCTATTGACAGCTGGAGATAAGCACCAGCACCCCTCGCCACCCCACAAGAGATAGACGTGTTGGAAAATGGATGGATGGATGATCTCTCCTTTTAATTCACACCAAAACTCTTGTTAAGCATTTTGGAGACAAAATTATGTTTATTACAGTCCATTCATGACTTACCAAGTGGTATGATTACTTTCTCACATGAGGGCAGGTTGGTTTGGATAACTTTCTCCTTTGATAAATTAAATCATCATTGAAAAACTGATTGTTGTTTCATTCAAGTTATTTATCTGATATGAAGTCTGTTTAATGACCTGAAACATCCAAGTTTAGCAAAACAGCAATAAGTAAAGGACTAGGCTGCGGAGTAAAAACCTTTTTACAGCGCAGAATCCTTTCAAAAATGTAGTTTTGAAATGCACATGTGTTGGAAATGAATTCACCACAGGGACAACATCCTCCAGTTCCTCAGTCACCCACTCTTTCTTTACTCCTGTCAGAATTTCACAAAAGAATCCTACTTTTTCAAGTGCGCGCAGAAAAAAACCCCCATTGTCTCCACATGATTTTTCTGTCCTGTGCAACATTTTGATCAAAAGATTAGAAAAACCTGTGAACCGAGCAACAAGTAGTCCCTGATGAGGCTGCATCGGCATACAGTCCTACTGTGTTTCTGTTTATGATCCTGCAGCGAGTGATGTCTTCCCTGCCCTGCAGGATTGTGAGGAGAATAATAATCCAATAGTAATGGAACTAGGCTGTCTAAGTATAAATGGGTTAGTGGTCCAGTAATCTTCTAAAAAGCTCACACCTCACCAAGCATAATTGAGTTTGTTCACTCAAGGAAGCAGCGCTGTGTGATATTACAGAAGTATTAATTGTGCTGGAATATCAATTAGTTTTTCTATATCCAGGGGTAGAAAAGACTGTTTCCTCAGAGAGTTGAAGGTGCAGCAGTGCAACACAAATGGAGGGATAAACCTCCTAGGATTCAAATGTGATTGTTAACATTTGTGCTTCATGAAAACAGATAGCTTGAAGGGTATTCATGGATGTGTACATGGATAAGGTTTGTCAATCACTGCTTTCTCACGGAGAGCAGATAATTCTGGCACAGCTCTATCTACTTCGAAAATGCATGTGGAAGAAAAGGAAGGCTCTGAACAGGTCAGGAAATCAGGCAACGCACTGCATAAAAGTCCCTTTGTCATTAGACAAGCTTTCCCAGATGCTGATCTTCATCAAGGTCATCACAAAACACATTTTCCTGTCAGCTGCACTGTTCTAGGCTAAGGGCGTTATTTCTTCCAGGTCCTTCATCCATTAAAATGTCTGAAAGAGCTGCAAGAAAGAGCAGCAGCAGCAGCAGCGTTGCACAACCTGCAAAATTAAATCCTTCATTTGAACAGGCTATGCTGCAAACACAAGGGAGATGTGACCAGGAAAGTATTGAGGGGAATGGATGAGCTAGATTACAGTAAGAAGCATGAAAAGTCTCACAGCGACAGGGACGTCTTCAAGTTTAAAGAGATAAAAAAGTATGAGGGTTTGAAAGCAAAGGAAAGAAGATGTAATGCCATCATTTCTCTGTCACCTCCAGGATATTTGTTGTTACTGCTTTTAATCTGTCACCGCCGGACTTGGAGAGATATCCACCTGCTTCATCATTTCTGCTGAAAAGATGACAATCATGTTATGTGATGCTGGGAGAGATTCCCTTGTAAGGGAAAAATAGGGAAAGGGCCTGACCTGCCAAAAGAGAAATCATTCTTGTATATCCTGGAAAAAAAAAGAATAGCAAGAAATCCTGATTATCCGTGGCTGTTGCAGTGCAAATAGCAAAAATCTCAGATAAACTGAAAAGCACCGAGCCACAAACTAACTTAGCTTCACTTTTCTCATTCATGTTGCTCTTAGCAGATCAACTGAACAAATTGCTTTTGTTGTCACTGCATAGAATCATATTGGTGTGCAGACACAGCATGTTTTAACAGTCTGTTTAGCGAAGCTTTGTTTCTCTCTTATCATAGCTAATTTCTCACACAGTCAAAATTGAGTCAGTGAGTTTATTAGATTTTTAGCAGACCATCAGATTAATTTTTTGTTTTCTAATAAGAGTTGATGCTGTTTTTAACGTCAAAGCTTTTGTTCTATGTAAGAATATGTAATATACATCTTGTCTGTTCAGTTCGTACTGAACAAAGCTTCTTATAGCCCCAGGATACTGTCTCCAAGACAACAGTAATCCAAGAACGAACAGAGACACGGTCCTCTGTGGACTGACAATCTGCCAACTGTGTTAACATATAATGTTATGATCTGCTGAAATATGCAAAGGATAAGAAATGAGCACGGCGATCCTTTCACAAACAGCATTCCACATTTAATGTGTATGGTGTGTAAATATTTAATATTTCAATAGTTACATTCAAAAATCATAAAATGTAACTGAATTAGGAATTTTTGAAGATGTTTTTTTTTTTGTTTTATATGAATGCAAATATGTACAAAAGAATTTTTTTCCTAAAAAGTAAAACAAAGAGAACACTTTAGGACCATGTGCAGTAAGACTGTAGTGCCTTATAGAAGTATCTGTTTCCCGACATGACCTCTGTCTTATTGACCCTCTTCTGGCGCTACCTCTTGCAACCTCCTGGATCTCCTCTTGATGAGTTAACCCAATTACTTCTTGTTCAGACGAGGTCAAGAGTCCTTATCTCCTGCTTAGTGTTACACATGATGCAATTAATAGCCCTTATCTATTGGCTCTTAATTATCAGCCCTCTCCTGACATCTCATTGACAGCAGCAAAGTCTTTTAATCGAATGAATACTGCAAAGTAATTATTCTAAATTTAGTCGAATGAATGAAAAATAAAACCTAAGTTTTTAATCCAACATTTCTTTCATCAGTTTGCCTGAAGTATGTGATGTCTCTCCTTCATTGTTGCCATGGCTGCACGTGCAAGCATTCATCAGCAGTGGCACTGCACAGGTTATTTTTACTGACATTTTAATAACATGGATTATAAAACGGTAGCTCTATGAGTCCTATTGTTAAGTGGCGGCCACCATAAAGGAATTACAATGTGTCCTCTTCTGTGTGTCGTTTATGGTAAATGGAGTGGGTTTTAAACTTACAGAGTCAGAATATATATAATTTTATATTGATAAAATGTACATTTTATCAATTTAAATATTTAAATTAGCTTTAAATCAGACTGGATTCGAACAATGGCGCCACAGTTCTGACACTCTAAATTCTGTTAGTTTTGCTTTATGTGAAAAACATGACACAATTGACATCTGCTTCAAGTGTAACACACTCCAAAAGCAACTTTTTTACAGCTAAACTGTACTAACTGGGCCTAAGGGTGCTACTTTAATGTTACTGTGCATTTTTATATATTTTCATTTGAACTTGTTTAGTTTGCCAAAATTGTCTTTCAAGCGTCTTAGTGCTGCCCTCTTAGGGTTGAACGGCTGCTATTGCAATTGAATTTTCCTATTTGTTCAAATGGTACATGCTTTCGTCATCATAGCCCCAGTTTAGATATAAAAGCATCTCAGTCAGTCACACACTCCTGTGGCGAGTCGAACTCAGGAGATGGAATCACGAGCATGGAGAGCGTTGATCAATGGTGTTTAGCACGTTACTGCTTTGAAGCATTAGCCCAGTTAGCAATGATGCAGCTAACGTCACTTTAACACATAGAAACTGCAACCATTCTGTCCTCCGTTGCATCGGCAGCTCTGGCTTCAGGCATCCTCAAAACTCAGATCCGTGGCAAAACCACCAGATGTCGCCCTGGTCACTCTTCATGTTTCAACATGTCACTTTCCCTCATCCTGACCACAGCCCCGCTTTGCCCCTCCTCTCATTCCCACATTTAGCCCTGCCCCTCAGGGTCTCTTGGCACTGCCTACTTTGGTGACATTTTTCAAAATTTGTCTGCTTTTACATTGGGGGTGAGCTAAACTTATTTGATGTATATTTTATTGTCTCTTTTCCATTGCTTTGACTTTCAGTGATTAAACGTATTGTACCTTGGAAAATAATTTTTCAACTTTTCTTTTATTATTTACAACCACAACCTTCTGTGTATTTTAATTGGACTTTATGTGATAGGCCTATATATAGTAGTGCATAGCTGTCAAAGTTTAGCTTTTTATTTTTTTTTGCAAAGAAAAGGCTGAAAGGTGTATGTTGTACATTTATATTCACCCCCTTTAACTCCACATAAAATCAAGTGCAGCCAGTTGCAGTCAGAAGTCGCCTGTGTGTGATTTAACCCTACCCAGGTTTGTTAGAGAACATCATTGAATAAACAGCTGAGCATAAATCAGAACAGTAGCCAAGAAGCCTTAGGTAACTGTGGAGGAGCTGCAGAGATGCACAGTTCAAGTGGGAGAATATGACAAGACATCAATCGCTATGCTACAAACAAATCTTTTTTGAAAATGGCACTCTGGTCACATGAAACCAAAAGGGAAATTTTTGGCCAACATGCAAAACAGTGGAAAACTATCACTGAACGTCATCCTAAAAAAATCCTCCAATATTAAAATGTGATTGTGGTAGCCTCGTGCTGGGAATGATTTTGTTCAACATGGACAAGACAAATGATGGCCAGAGATGATGGGGAGATGGCTAGAGCTAAACACAGGGCAATCATGGAAGAAAACCTGTTGGAGACTACCCTCAACATGCAGCTGAAGCCAGAGAAAAAATGGTTTCGAATCAGAGACATAATCAGCTTTATTGGCCGAGATTAAGTACACAAACGAGGAATTTACCTTAAGTTTCAAGGGGTCCCAGCCTATATAGCGTCATATTCAGTAAATTAGGTTATCGTTATAAAAATCATAATTAAACAGAAATAAAGGCTTTAAAACATCACCAGCCAGTTGTAATCTAAATAATGTGTTTCCGTTAGTGACTTGGGCTACTGAAATAAATAAGCTTTTCAATATTATTCAAATTTATTGAACATGACTGTGCAAAAAATGTAAATATATAAACTCTAGAGGGCATAATATAAAATATAAAAGTAACACTATGTACATGTATGGGTAAGTACAGCCACATTTTAAATAAAGGCAAGGAAAAAAAGACAGGTTGTGGTAGTTCAACATGCTAATTGTGGTTTACATCAGTGTTGCTGACTGCTCAGGCTGTAAGGTGTTCATTGTGTTAATCGGAGTGACAGCCTGGAGGAAGAAACTGTGTCTTTAGTGGCTGGTCTTTGTAAATAGCATTCTGTAACACCGACCTGCAGGTAAAGTCAAAACAGTTTGTGTCCAGGATGTGTGGGGTCTGCAGAGATGTTAGCTGCCCTGTCTTGGGTCCTAGACCTGTCTGCAGAGAAAGTCCCGACGATTTTCCCTGCAGACCAAACTGTCCATTGCAGTAGATTAAAGCACAGCGAGGTGAAAAGAGTGGCTGAGTTAAAGTCTAGGACAAAAGATCTAATTGGGAATCTATGCCAAGACTTGAAAATACACATACTTTGGTTCCAATGTGAGCGAGTCTGAGTTATGTAGTAAAGAAGGATGTGCAGATATTTCAGTCGTGTTTGGTAAAATGAATAGGGATATACTGTAAGTGTGTCAGGGAAGTGTGTGAGGGAGATTAAAGATACACAGAAAATAAAAACTGATGATTAAAGATCAGCGAGGCAAATCATTGTCACCTGGTTTAAAAAACAAATAATCTACTGCTCCTTGCTGCGTGCATCTATGCACTTAACAGTGTTGATATGGTTGTTCTCTGAAGACATGAATGTACTTTGCCTGCATGAAACATTTAACCAATTACTTACAAATAGGTACACTGAACTATATAATTCCACTGCGGCATTTTCACAGAGGCTAAAGGCAAGACATCTACTGTGGTTTTAACTTTCTCAGTTTATTGGACACATGTTGATCATGACATCTCCACTGCCAAAAACAGCAAAGTCACAGACTCTTTCACCCATTTTGGCAAAAATACAACAACAAAAAAGATTTTATCCAAGGACTGTTATGATGAAGATTACTCAGTTTGGTATATTAATAATCTTGCAAGATGAGAGTAATTATTTCATCAACGTGTCACTCCTTCACAGATTTACTCCTTCGGAGAGTTTTTCTCATACACATAACACAGTACAATGTTTTTATACCCAAGGCAGGAAGGGTGTGAAATATTTACAGACACCAAAGGCGAGAAACTAAGTTCTTAGTAAGTTGGTGTGGGAACAAACTTCTTTTTTTTCTACTCTGCCTCCTGAAAAAAGCTTCAGCACAAGACCTTCAGTGTAGCAGAGAGGAGCAGCTCATCACACCCAGAGTCTCACAAGCATAGTAATGTACAGATATAATATAATCCACAGTCCACAGTCCTGAGGTGATTGAAACCAAAGTTCAACCTAGTCATGAGATTGAGTGAGATTGAATGAAATAAGCAAGAAAGACATTTTTTCATCGCACGCCCCATTGATTGAGGTTGTTTTCCCCTGGTTTGTTCAACGAAGCAACACCCAATTCTACACAAACATTTATTCATGAGATAACTGAATATAGTGCACACAATGTGAAGCTTTACTGCATTTAAGTAGTGTCTAAGATTCAACAACAGATGGTTGGCCCTGCCTCCCACTGAGGCCTCTATAGAGTGAGCGCTATATAGTGATTTCATGATTTAAATCAATGATAATGATGGGTTTAAGGATGGTTGATGGTGTTTGCTCTGGATAATGTTTTAGCTGGAGATATTGCTACAAAAAAAAAACATACAAACAAAAAAACAAAAAAAAAACAACAGATTTTCCCCACACTGAGCATAAAATCGTTAACTCGTTAGACACTATCTCAAAACTCTCAGTACTTGATGCCCTGCCAAGGAGAACCAGTTGGCAGATGGCTAAATGTTATGTAGTGTTTTGGGTAAGCAATCAAAGCTCATCTACAAAACCTATACAAGCAGTTTGCTTTCAAGAGTCTGAGCGTGTCCAGAAGTTGTAATTATGGTCTCGGACCTTAACACATTTTATTATTCAAGCTTGGTGTGTGTTCCTGGTGTGAATTAGCATGCTGTGAGTGTCCCCAAGCCATTCTGAGATCGAGGAGGTTTTGACAGCTTTGCCGGACTGCATCCTTCTCTTTGCTCCCCTGTCTCCTCAGTCTGCCTCTTTTTAATTGTATCATTAACTCAGGAAACCCCAGTACTTATTTGGCAGCAAGGACAGAGGACATGCAGGACTTGAAAGGAGACGTCCCATCTCTGTGGAGCTGACACTGCAGCCACATGCTGTAATGAGGACTGATTAAATTTACACTTTATTAACTTAACAGCAGCATGTTAAACCCTGAAATTATAATCCAAATTGAATAAACAATTTACAGCATCAATTAGGACTTACCTTTAGCTTCTGGGAAACTACAGGCACATGTAAATAATTTAGAATAGAAAAGTTAGCAAATACATAATCAACTAAAAAAAAAACAATTCTAACAATTGCATGCCAAACATTTATTTCTTTCAATTAAGATGATTATATCGTAGAGCTAATGAAAACCCAAAAGTCAGTTCCTTAGACAATTAGATGACATAATGATTCTGACGTAGCGTCTAGTTCAGGCGGCCAATCATATAGCGTCATGTCAAGAGATCTAATGTTGAGTAGTAAAGAAGCCGCAAAAAGGAATTGTGTCTCTGGCTGACTTTCGGATGTTCCTGAATAAATATGTGATGGTAGCAACGACACTGGCCTGATTCACTTATGCAGCCAAAACACTGCTGACCATGTTAAGTTATTTAATTTTTATTGAATAACTCTCGGCCTGTTAGGTATTGTCCGATGAATATCAGCCCAAACAGCTAATATTTACGACAATAGTTGAAACAGTGATTCCAGCTCTGGCATTCTTTTAATAGCAAACTCTGCACACATGTGGAATAAAGGAGTGACAACTTTTCTTCAGGTATAAGAATTTAACAAAAATAAAATTAACATCCAGAGAACACCATTATATAATGCTGTTTATCTGAATTAACATTATATTTCAACATATAAATCAAATAGTTGAAAACCATCATCAGAATGATTCAGTGAATCTTGGTTCACTGCAGATCCAAGTTACTTAACTAAAGTTCAACATAAGGAATGTGGAATGAGGTTAAATTCGCTTGATATGTGTTCAACCCATCAAATCAACATTAAGGTTCCTTATTAAAGCCCATAACACTATTAAACGATGGCGGAACTAAACAAAAACCAGCATTAGGTTTAAAACGCCATAGTTGCTAGGGTAGTAGCGAGCTATTAGAGAAGCTAATATGCTGCTAATGCTAGCGGACATTTGGCGCTTACTTTTAAGTCATATTTTGATCGTAATGAGCAGACCAGACAACAAAAAATGTCTCATCTGTGTATCAAAGCCTCATGGAAATAAAGTTTGTTATAACCATAAAAACACACTCAAATCACATCAGCAAAGCTTTGTTTCAAGAATGCTCGCAGGAGCTCAGCCTGTAAGCTCAGTCTAGCTCGGTCAAACCTTACAACAAAGTGGTAAAACACATTGGGAGTGAACCATTTTAAGCTTTCCCTCCCTCCTGCATTGTTGTGGATCGGCCCTGGGTCAGCTTTTTTCCTCCACAGCTTAGAAAGATTTGATTTTGATGTTAGCTTCAAAGAAAACAGATACTTTACAAACCCCTGCTATGACGACGGTCACTTGAGAGGAGTGACTGCAACAGTTCCTTATATTTATTGTGGCCATAGAGTCTGATCTTATGTTATTTTTTCATTGGCTGATTTCACAACACAAGTATTTGGTCTTATCATGTAGAAATTCTGTTGTCTTTGCTAAGTATGATTTCTGGATTACAATGAGATCCATGCATTGTGCAAGCATGTAAGCAGTGGCCTTTTTAAACAGACTTGTCTTGGTATACTGTCTACAGCACCACTCAAATGTAAGTTTTTAATTAAAAGAAAACAGCAAGTTCTTCGTCTGTGGCACTGAGAATGAATCTTAAGCTTTAAAAATGGATTGTTTTGAATACTGAAGACAGTTTCGAAAAAAACAAACAGACAAAAAAAAAAACATTCCAATAGCTTTTACATCCTTGAAAAGCCTAGAGCTTATGTGATTTTTATATGAGACAAAAACAAAGCCAGCTTTAAAAAAGTAAATAAAAAGAGGGATTTTTTTTATTCAGAACTATACTTAGTTTTAACCAAATCCTTTAAAATGATTTCCAACAATTATTATTTCTAAATGTAGAGTATGAGAATGATTTAAAAATCATGAAAAGCTGCTTCTCAAAAGATAAAAAACAAACAAAAAAACCTTACAGGTGGAGGCTCCGTATGATGCCGTAAAGCACCCAATCAAATCAATTGTAATCAGCCCCAAATGCCAACTCCATCTATGAGCTTCTCTCCTCTGAGCTTTGTCAATTTCCGACACCTACTTTTCAAAGTCCCATCACTAAACTGCGTAAGAGAAAATATCTGTCGTGATTTATGAGGTGGATGTTGGACTGAAGCACAGACAAGGGCTCGGGAGTCGCCTGTTGAATGGTGATGATTTATGAAATAAATCAGGCTTACAGGATGACAGGGAAAAAGGAACCAGAAACACAGCAGAAAGGAGACCAAACCTAAGTAGATTGACAGAGGACCTACCAACTGATAATAGGTGAGCTGACTGAATATAAAGGAGGGGAGACAGGAGCAAACAGCAGCAGGTGGAGCAAATTAACACAGGTGAGAGGAATAAAAGGCAGTTAAGCAGAAGGAAAGGAGGGCAGTAAGTTGGAAGGGGCAGAACTGAACCTAAAAAGGAAACATGATGAATAACCAGAAATAAAGGAAAAACTTTACTGATCTAAGGACAGGCAGGCAGAAAGTAAAAGATTTAACAGAACTACTAAAAATCACAAGGGACATAAGCTGACTACTACAGGGAACAAATCTAACAGATTCCAGAGTAAAATGACAGAGATAAATCATGAACAGAATAACTAATGACAGAAACAAGGATAAACAGTACTAAAACGGCAAAACATAAACAGGCTGCAGGATCCCCAGGGGGCTACAATAAGTAATCAAAACCCTGGGGATTCTGTTTTAAAAGGAAAATAAACTTATAAATTATCACCAGCCAGGGAACAACGAGTGGTGATACAAGAGGATCCGACAAAGAAGGAGAGCAACCGGTAGGTTAAATAGGGGAGGAAATATCAGAAGGGAAGGCAGTAGGGCAGGTGAAAGTAATTAACAGGACAAGCAACACGTGAATGACATGAAGGCAATGAGATGAGAGAGAGAGAGACAGATGACAGCGACAATACAGAAATTTAACATAACCCAAGTAAAACGAAGTAAAAGGAAACCAACTAAATATTGAGGGTAAACATAAAGAAACACCGCAGGATCCTGACAATATCTGCATTTGAAAGATGCATCTGCAGACGGATCAAGATACAGAATAGCAAATTATTCGCCGGTGTATATGATTCGCCATGCAATTATATTTTATAACTAAAATTAAACCAGAAAAAATAAGAGTTGGTGTACCCTAACTCTTTCAGTTTCATTTTGATTCTCTTTTTCACTTCATTCACTTTTACCTGACCAACAGAGGATACAGAGCTGGCAGGACCTTCTGGCTCTTGGTTTATTCTGTGGGAACCAAAACTGTACTCTATTTGAGAATTGTGGTATTTATAAGAACCTTTACTCTGCAGTTACATCTTTTCTTCTGTCACTTCCTGTTATGTGTAATTCAACTGTAAATTGACAGCAACACTCTAGCTAGTCTACGAACCCCCAGTGCAGTTAATGATGTTGTTTTCTTTCTTGCTCCAATACAGCAACATGAGCACACTGTATGATGCAGTAAGCTGCTGTAACACTGCTTCCTATCTTACTTTGTATGCTGGTGTGTTGAAAAACAGGTGCTTTCATCTAAACTTGGGGATATATAGGGCAAAGTCCTGCAGATCCCATTTTACAGAAACCGATGTTTCTGTATACCAGGTGTTCCCAATCTTTTTTCGCCGCGCACCCCTTTCTGTACGGTGGCCCAGAGGTGTCAACACTAATACAAAAGCCGCAACATGAATTCAAAAGCTGCAACACTAATGCAATAGCCGAAACACTAATATAAAAGCCACACCACAAATACAAAAGCCACAACGGAAATAGCCACAACGGAAGTATAAAAGCACAACGAAAGTCACCCAACAGTTTGTCGTTATACATGACAGAAGAAGAAGAAGAAGAGGCAGACCCGCCAAAAAAACTGGGGAGAGGGACGTCTGGGCCTCCTTACTGAAGCTGCTACCCTCGCGACCCGACCCTGGATAAGCGAAGGGAATGGATGTATATATATATATATATATATATATATATATATATATATATATATATATATATATATATACATATATATATATATATATATATATATATATATATACATATATATATATATATATATATATATATATATATACATACATACATACATACATACACATATATATATATATATATATATATATATATATATATATATAATTTTTATACATAATGTTTGTATGTGTTAAATTCTTAATTCAAAGAATTGTGTGAAATAAGTTATTTATGCATTCATTTTTTTGCAGTTTCCATAATGTGAGGAAGCTATGAGGTTCATTTGACTGAATTTCTTTCATATAAGAAAAACAATTTCTTATATACTTTTTTTGGCTGGCTCATGCAGTGACCATGGTGATCAAACTACGTATGCCGCACGGTTAGAAGCATACAAGGGTAGTGTGGGAGTAAAATTAGCATTATATCTTTCAACGTCTTTGAAACAAAAGGTGCATGTACAATAGCGTAGATGAGGCATTGCATTTATTTATTTATTTATTTTTTGGCCATGTAGTAATGGTGGGGTAGGATAAAAAGGGATACTTAAAGGCTATACAGGGCAAAATAATAAACTTTGACATCATAAGAAACAAACATTGTTACAAAAAGCAAGGAATGCATTGAAAAAGTAAGCGAAGAATAAAAACATGCTTGACAAGACTAAATGATCAAATAAAAGATGGACACTAATCACGAAGGCAGGGGTTGTGTTTATGAAAGACAAATAAAATTTCTCAAGGTCCAAAAAGGTATCGTTGACCAATGTTATTTATCCACCGAGACCCTTCCGACAGTAATATTTGTTCCTTTTAATGCACAGATTCAGCCACGTGAAACAGCTGACCATTTCATGAACCATTCACTTCCTGCCCAGTTCTCTGCCAGGGCGGAGTCTGTAACATCTCTCCCACTGGCTTAAATGGGCCGAGAATTAGCTGGCTTTTGGCTCTGAAATGCAACTCTAAATGGCTGCATCTGTAATCATGCAAACAGAGCTTTGGGTACTAAATTATGCATACTATACTGCTTATGGTCAGTTCAGGTAAAGAATGGTACAAATAACACAAGGTTAAAAAAATCTATTGTGCATACACTTTGGGTAACGTATTAGAAAAGGCAGCACTGTCATGACCAAATGTTTTTAAACTGAGAAATCCTGTTTTTACCTGACTTTAAGTCTTTTTGGGGTAGCAATTTGTATTGTATCGAAGTATCTATAAAGAGGGATCAGATGAATAGGAATTACTTGCCAGCTTTAATAAAGGTTAATAAAAATGTACTTAATCATGAAAACCTAATTTGCTCTTTCTTTGAACCCTGCCACAAAATCGCTTTATAGCATCATTTCACTGTGCTCAGGGCAACGTGTTAAAGAAGCCAGGGCAGCTGATATCACACATTCATTCTGAGTTTAAAACAGAGGGGTGTTGGAAATCTTCCTTTCTTAGCCATGGTTACCAAAATCAAAGGGTTCATCAAAGGGGTTTCACAGGTTAAAAATATAGCTTTGAGCCAGATTGTCTCTCAATCAAGCATTTATTATCTCAACGGGAACTGAAAGGAAAGGTTTTTTCTTCTTCAGCCATGAAGTTAGCCTCAGGGCATCCAATAAGGCCCAGCAAGTACCGGGTCTATTGTCCAAAAAAGATTTGAAAAAAGCCCAGCACACACTTTTTGATTCCAAAAAATCACACAGGGCCAGAACATGTCATACTGTGCATATGATAGTACCTCCTGTTACTCTAGATGAAAGATGCCAGCCTGTACAACTCGTTGCTGCAGAAAAATCACACCAGATTCAACTCAGTCTGACAATAGATGGACAGCAGGTTACTGTGTTAATGTGCTCATTATGTGCTAGGGGTGTAACAATACATCAATCCACATCGCTATATCGATTAAATCATTAACAATACAGTTACATGGATGCAAAATTAAAATACTGATCCATATCATCATTTCTAAGATACACCTTTATTTTATAATTCAGCCATGAGACTATTAAACTTGTGATTCAATATTATTATTGTTATTATTATTATTATTATTTGAAGAATGTTGTTTTTGATATAAATTCTTAATACCTGTAAAAGCTTAGAAATAATAAAAAAAAATGTTTTTTGTTTTCTGTGAGTTGACATCAATGTAAATAATAACGTTAGATGGGCAGATAAAATCGCATCATATCGATCACATCAATTGGAAATCGTAACAGACTTTGTTATATCTGCAAAAATCATATCATATCATCCAAACAAATCAATATAACATCATATTGTGACAAGCTGATAAGCTGTACACCACTATTATTTGTGCTGATCGACAGCTGGGCTTTTTTGTATTTTTTATCTGTGTTTTCATTTTAATAATGTTTTTGCTTCTTTGTGTTTTTAGATTATTTCTGTCAGACACGTCCCCAAATGTGCTCTTTCTCCATCACTGCCAGATGCTCCACCTGTCCTGATTGCTCTACCCTCCCAGCCTCAGATGCAACTCTCACCACTTTATTCCTGGTCAAGTTGTGTCACGGTATTCATCCTGTAAGTTCCTCTGTTGTGATGGTGAGATGAGGTCTTATGACGCATTGAACCACTTAAGCCAATTGCTTCAGCAAAGGGTTCATTTCTCCGAGCTACATTTGCACATGAATCCACCAACTGGCTGAGTGCACAATCTCAGTCAGCAATGTAACCTGTGATGCTTGCATGCATTTTTATCCTTTAGGGCTCTTGGGAATTATCATTAATACGTAAGAGACATATGTTTCCCTTATGACTGTCACATGTCTACAATAAAATATTTTTTTAACATGTTCTGTGTGTAATTTTTCTAAGGAAAGCACAATCTTATGTTGAAGAATGTGTTTTTCTGTCACTTTAGTGGCATGGCATAGGTTTAGGCAGACAGACAGGGAAAGTGCTTGTGGAACTTGGAAGAGGCCACTGGGTATGCTTGTGCAACTTTGACCATGATGTGCAAAACTGAAGATTTTATTCAGAAATGGGTTTTTCAATAGTTTTTTGTTTTACTGTTTTTTTTTATATATATATATATTTTTGCACCCTACTTCTCCAGTGTTTGAAAACACCTGTTCATAGGGCACTGAAGATGCTGGTGTGCACAGAAATGCAAGTGCAACTTACATTTTTGGGTACAGTGGCTTTTGCCTCTTCCAGTACATCAATGGCTTTTCTATTCTGCTAATAATGGGCTCTGAAAGGCAGTGCAGGACTTCAAACGTGTCAGTTAGATTTTGACTTTTGCTTGCCTCATTTACACTCACGTCCAAGCATTGCCAATGTTCACAGATTATGTTAGTAAGTAATCTGTTAGAAATAAC
This sequence comes from Fundulus heteroclitus, assembly GCF_011125445.2. Taxonomy (NCBI): domain Eukaryota; kingdom Metazoa; phylum Chordata; class Actinopteri; order Cyprinodontiformes; family Fundulidae; genus Fundulus; species Fundulus heteroclitus. The sequence goes on along the minus strand of NC_046365.1, from coordinate 21,804,625 downwards.
TAATCTCAAAATGAAATAATAGATTACCTCCAGTGATATCATGAGGGGTGGAAGCCTTGGAGAATTCCTCTGAGGTCTGTCTAGAACGCATAATGGTGGCACTCTCTGAAGTCAGTCTCTTAATTGCTTCGGTGTCTTCAGTCTAGCTGAAAAATCCATTGAATCTAGGTTTGAAAAGGATAGCTAGGGATAGGACGCTCATGGACTGCAAAATCTGAAGCTTTTCCCAAAGTTGCCTGGTGAGATGGTCTCCTACTTCTAATGCTGTTGCTGGTTTTGTCATCTCCTCCTGAAGGCTTTGCTCCAACATTTTCATGAGAGGAACCACTTCGGAGGCAAAAACATATTCCTCTCCAGAGAGCTCAACAGTGGTGTCATAAAATGGAGAAACTTCCTGTTTCAGCCAAGTTTCTGTAGGCATGATCAATTTGGCCTCTCTGTAGAAGCGCTAATGCTGGGTTCGATCTTTTATTTGATCCACTTTGTGAATGATTTTACATTTCCCATGATGATCGATGGAAAGGCGGGTCTGTACCATGTCCTCCACCTATACTGGCCATTTCCCGTGACTCCCGTTCCTTATCTCATGGGGGATTACTGGCCAATCTATTACGGCAGTAGCAGGACTATAAGCGAAGGCTAGTAGCTGATCCCTGGTGTTATAGCCGTGTGCTGCCCTCTCTAGTCCCTGAAAACAAATGCCGAATAGAACAAAACGAATAGCAAAATTGACCACAACCACAAAAAAAAAAGACAGAAACATACACATATACACTAATCAAAGTAAATAAAACAGATGAAAAACGTAATAAGAAACAGAGCCACTGCCATCAGGGTCCAGCTCACATAACGCTGCAGGAATAAAACAACACAACATGACCATTGGCGTTACCACACCCTAAAAATGCATTTTGAGAGACAGTGTATGTTGAACTTCCTATTTGCTACTGTTGTTTATGTTTGAGATCTTCAACTCTGATATTCTCTGTGAACTAAGTACAATAATTGGCGACTAAAATTCACGTAAATATGCAACACATAGTCTTCTTTAAAGTTACTTTCAAAATGTTTCAACAACTACAATTACTCTATAACTGTCAATTTTAAAAGCAACACAGGATTTTGGAATGTCACATGATATTACAGTAGAATAAACTGTGTGTGCATATAGTTATTTTAGGCTACAGCAACATTGAATTATATTAATAGTCATCAGTATTGTGATGCTCAGATTCTTCTCTTGGGTTTTCTCAAAAGGTTCCTTCGAGCTTTGATATTGGATGATTAAAGGAGTTTGGACCAGACAGTCACACTGCAGACAGCTGTGCTAGTACCACATCTACTGGTCTAACAGCATTTATGCCTTTAAAAAAGATCTTGCCTTCTTATTTCAGTATCTATCATTTTGATTTCATACATATCTCAACTTTCTATGTCCCGTCATGTGCCTTTATCTTCATTATTCTCTGCTCTGTTTACATAGTCCTTCTCTTTTACAGTCACCTTATACTATTTTGAAGAAGTCTTCTGTCTGTTCCCAACTGATAATGTATTCAATCACATTTTTCTATCTCAGTGCTTTATTTTTAGCATCCTGTTTTTGCATCTGCCTCTTTTCTTGTCACAAATGTTGCAGCACTGCCTATTGACCGTGTCAGTTTCACTTAGATTGTCCTAATTTGACAATAGCAATAATACCATGAAAGCTTCCAAAAAAAGATAAAAAAATAAATAAAACAACTGGACTTCTATTCTGCAGCTGAAGACGTTTTGCTTCACATCCAGGAAGCAGGATAATTCAAAATGTCTTGAGTCGTGTGGAGTTCCAAGCTTTATAGACCTGCAGACAAAGCCTCAGAGCTTAGATTCGCATGTAGATTCACCTGGAACTGATCGCCCCAACAATGGAGAGTCATTAGACTCATGGTTTGCCTGACTCCAAAGAGGAATGTTGTGATCACATGCATGGAGGTGTGAATTGGGGTGAAACCTGGCAGGAATCAAACCTATTGCTATGTGGTTAGTTATCAAAAGTTGAAACCTGAGACATCCTCCTCTGTTCAAAGTTGTTTTTTCTTGCTTTATGTAAAAGGCCTTCTCTTCACCCCTCTCTCAAACCATCTGTCTTCTCTGTCCAAAATGTGAACATTTTGGTCCTCAAAAGAGTGTCCTTTATCCTTGAGGTGCAGGTGGACGACTGAGTCTTGTTTGGAGGAGGTGGCTCTCGTGTGTTGAGCCATGTGTCTGTGGAAAGGTTGTTTTGGTTTCTCTAATATAAAGATCAGAACATTCCTCACTGGACTGAACTGCATACATCACCCTGCTCATCTTAGGCTTAGGGGTTTTGTCTGAGGGTCCTTGTTTTTCTCTACGTTCTGTTCTGTGGCGTATCTTTTGGGTTTCTTTGCTGATCTGACAAATGCCCAGTTAGGATATCCACAAGTTTGGAGAGCATATTTGATGTGTTTCTGTTCCTTGTTCTTCCCTTCTGTCCTTTTGGGGACATGTTTGGCTCGATGGTGTACGGTTCTGATGACAGAAAGTTTGCATCCCAGTGGATGGTGAGAATGAAAAAGAAGATATTGGTCTGTGTAAGTAGGTTTCCTGTAGACTTCAATGTTGAAGCTTCCAACTCTTACCATGCTCACCATGCAGTCCAGAAAAGGTAGCTTGTTGTTGTTGGCATCCTCTTTGGTGAACCTGATGTTGTTGTTTTGGATTGATTATGACCTGGATGACTGAGAATCTTCACCATCATCAGGAAAACTTAGTGGTAATGCTACGAATATCAATGCAAATCTTCCCTGATATTGGTACAAAAGAATTGCAGAGATCACATGCCAATGTACCAACTTGTTTTCCAAAGAAAAACTCTGGGAAATTAGAGTTAGAGCAAATTTGAGTACATTTCTGGTAATTTGTCATGGTCCACTTAATTGAAATCCCAGTCAGTAGTGGTTGGATTCATAAGCTACATTCAGCTGCTTTCTGAGAGAAAAGTTCATTATCCTCCCATCTGGTGCCTTTAATGTTTTACAGAGAGACTCACAGGAGGAGAGTCAGCCTCTGGAACCCATAAATAGCAGTGAAATATTAGTCTATGGATATAATTGGATTTTCTGACATTATTAATGGCATAGTATGTGGAAAGCAGAATCAGTTCCTTACAAAAGTATCCATCCTCATCAAAATGTTTCACAACCATAATCTTCACTGTATTTTATGTAGATCATATGTGATAGATCAGCTCACAGTAATCCATAATTTTTTAAAGTGGAATGAAAATACTATCAGCGGTTTTCCCAAACATTTCTGAAATGTGTATTGAGCAAGGTTCACCCAAACTAAAGATTACTAATCAGAGAAACAGCCAACAAGCTCTTGAGCAATCCCCAGCTCAGACGGAAGAATCTTTTGACAGGAACACCACAAATCTGACATCTGTGGAAAATTGCCAAGCAGAAAGTCGCTGCTGAAAAAACAATAGCACACAATCCTCATTATGAAACATGAGGGTGGCTGCATCATGCTGTGAGGATACTTTCTTCAGCAGGTACAGGGATTGATGGGAATTTGGATGGACCTAAATAAAAGCCCATATTTGAAGAAAAACATGTTAGATGCTGCAAAAGATCTGAGACTGAGGGGATGTTGACCTTCTAGCAAGGACTTTTGAAAAAGACAAACCTTATTTTCCTATCAAACTTTTAAAAACATTTATTTGTAAAACATTTTAAAAACCATATATCCTTTTCCTTTGATTTTAAAATCATGTGCTCCTTTGTCTTGGTCTATCGCATAAAATTCCTATTTATAAACATTGCTTCTTGTAGTTGCTGTCTGACAAAATGTTCAAGAAATGTGAACACTTTAGCCAAGCACTGTGTACAGATTTTGCTGCAAACACATCAACATAATTCTGTGCCGTATAAAGCAAAAAATACTGGGCTGTTACGTTTTTATTATGAGGCTCTTTCAAAAAAAAACTACTTTTAAGCTCACACAAACCTCTCTGCAGGCTTGAAGAAAAAGGTCTCTAATTACGCTATTAACCCCCCGTATATTTTTTATAATCTGCTCCTCACTTCCTCCTTTCCCGTTCACTCAGCCACAGCATTCACAACATCCAACAAACAGCTAAAGCAAAATGGTGAAAAAGAGTTTGAGATCTGTCTGTGTTGTAGCCACGGCTAAGGAGCCCCGCTGAAATGTTATCTATCGAGCAGTGAGATATGAAATAAAATAATGAGAATTTTAAAGTCCTGTGTGAGGTAAAGTGTTTTGTGTTGAGTGAAAAAAAAAAATCCAGACAGTCTATTTCCATCCCAGCGAGTACAAATAAGAACTCCACAGGAGTAGTATCGAGTAGGCTTTGAAATAAGTTGATGCTTTCTATTTCATTTATTGAAGCACATGCATCCAGAGCAGAGAGAAGGATGAGGAGAAGCTACAAGCAACCTCATAGCAGTGGGTTTCTTTCCTGCACACCCTGTTTTAAGTTAATTCACTTAAATCCTTTTTGACTCTATCAAACATTCCTGTATCCCAGTGAATCATGCAGCTTGAGAGAGCTGGCTTTTAAAGTGGGATTGCATTTTGGGGAGAGAAAGTATACCAATAGTGAAATATGCTAATTTAAAGAAACTCTTTTAAACTGGAAGTCACTGAATTTTGTGCATGGATGACTATAGGCTCAAAAATACTCTTGGGTGTGGACCTGGTTTGCCCAGGTTGGGGCGGTGCTCGGCCATGGTCTCAGCTTGTGGCTCAGGTGGTCTGGTGATGGGGATAACCTCCCAGGTCTGGGGCTGGATGCCCCTCTGAGGCATTGGTACCTGGACCTGGGAGTATAGGACTTGTGTGGTGAGTGTGTGTACAGCGTCTTTTCTTCTGTATAGTTATGAGCGTTTGCATGTGTAGGCATTAGGGTGGGAACGTATGAATGTGACTGTGTGCCTGCATTTATGTGCTTGTGTTTTTGTTAGGTTTGGTTTCTTTCTCTTTTATCTTTACATTTCTGTGTCCATTGAATTTCAAAAAAATCCCAAAATAATATCCAATATTTTTTTCCCCCATTTACATCAAGTGGAGCACTATAGCAAAAGCAGCAATGCTTCACTTGTGAAAGTAAATCTGTTTGGTTGTCTTAAGAAAGCAATTCTTAATGCCACACTGCCAGACTGGACACATAAAAAAGTATATTTAAGCAGAGTCACAGGTGGAACAACCTGCTGGTAATTAGAATAGTGGCAGGTGTTGCCACTTGCTCTGATGAGCAGAGCAACAATATCTTTCAAATTGACTTGTGTAGGGTTTGTTTATTTATTTACTGGTTTTGAATGAGAACACTGAAAAGACCGGGGCAAACACTTTCAGTGAGTACATTTTGTCGTGCTAATTCAGATAATGGGACCTAATTCAATATTTAATTGATCCAAAAATTCTCTTACCCAACAAAATCACTCTTTTCAAGCAGTAATTGCCAGTGCTCTGAAAAGGTAACCTATTCTCGTTTGCAGGCAAGCAATACAATGCCTCACATTAAGCCATCATTTTGGTGACAGCCAGTCAGACCTGATTTGACTGTGTGAAAAGAACAAGAAGACAAAGATAAAAAAAAAAAGACAAGACACAATTTCAGTGCAGAACATCCCAAAAATATTTTAAGGCTGTTGTTGCAATGCAGTAACCCAGAAAAGGTTGTGCAAAAGTTCAAACAAAGTTGAAATGACAAAATGATGAAAAAGATTGAACAATTAGATAAAATAGATAAATATAATAACATAAAAATAATAAGTATAGTGGAATTCTCCTGATGATGATTCACTTATACTGACATGATACCCTGTGTTGTGAACTCTTTTATTGCTTGTTCCTGATAGCCTTGTGGATTAATTTGTGATCTCTGTTAATCAGCTAACCCGTGCAATCTTATCAACCTATTACTTAATCTTAGAGTTTTCTCAGACATAGAAAGATTTACAGGAATGGAAGCAAAGAGTAGGAGACAAGACAGAAAGACAAGAACTCAGTTCTGCTTCTCTGGGGGAAACACAGCTCATCACCGAGGAAACAAGCCTGGTATTTCCTGTCTGTATGCATTTTGCAGTATTAGTGTTTTTTTTCTCTCTTCCTCCGTTTTCCTACAGATCCAACCACGAGACAAATGAGCAACTAAATTTAGCGAATCGACTCCTTCTAACCAGAAGTTGTGTCTCAGTTCCCGGGAGGTTCCACCACGGCACTGCAGACAAGCAGCTCTGAGGGAACGCACATAAATTCTCCAGGGCTGAGCTCAGTGAGAAAGTACGTGACAGAGTGAGACGTGTCGGAGTAATTAACATTATGAAGTGCTGCTGCGACCCAGTTTGGCCATTACATGACCACAATGGATCAAACAACTAGTGGGGCTTGTTCTGAATCAGTCTGCTTGTTGTTTCCAAGTTTCATTTCTCAAACTTCCTTCTGAACTGTACATACTAATCTGTCTGTATGTGAGACGCGGACATTTTCAGTTTTATGCTTGGGCCTCTAAGGGAAAGTTGTTTTTATTGCAATGCTGATTTTTATTTTAGACAAATTCAAAATAAGTCAAAGACAAATTAAAGTGTAACAACCCGATTTAAAAGCACAATTCAGGCTCCTAGACAGATGTTAAATATTCCATCAAAGTGGGTGTGGATACGCAGGAAAGGGAGGAGTGTGTGTTCAGGATGGGGGGAAAGCAGCAGTTAGCTTGATTTGCCATATTGAATCATGAAGAGTGAGCAGAGTTATGCTGGTAGTTGTACCACGGTTTGATCTTTTGAGGTGGATTCCCCCCCTCACTCCTTGTCACCGGAGGTCGAGGGAGGCTCAATAAGGATAACCATCTTTATTGTCATTGCAAGTTACATTCCAATGAAATCTGTTGTCTGCATTCAACCACTGTGCAGCTCCAGATAATTCAGCCAAAACAGGAATGGTTTTAAAAGGTCTATTGAGAAAACTGGTGCAGCTGGAACAGGAACTGACTGGAGCGCACTCAGGAACCACTGTGAGGAGGAGAATAAGGTGAGTGGTCGAGATCAACTCAGTGTGATGTAATGAGCACTGAATAAAAGCCACTAACCTTTTCAGAAGCCGGGAGGTTTCACTGGTTCTGATTGGTGGGCTTCATGATGATTGCCACCCCCAGAGAAAGTCGGACTGCCTCTGTGCGTGTCTCTGAGTGATTCAATACATGTCCATCCAATGCCAGACATACGTCGGTTAGTTGAAGCAGGAACCAGATTAATGTTCAAATCCTTGGCAAACTGTTCATCCATGAATTCTGTGTCAGCTACTGCGTCGATAAATACAGATGCAGCATGGGACCGAGCAGCAAATTTAATGGGGGCTTGGATACTGGAATCCAATGGAGGAGAAACTGGATCAAAACTGGCTCAGGAGAAGCCCCTTACCTATAAAAACCGTGTTAAGACAGGTGAAATGCCGGTCTCTTAAGCATCTGGGAACGCGTAAGGTATACATAAATTACAATTTCCCTCTGCCTGAGCTTCAAAAAAAAAATCCTTATTCATATCTATTATGTATTCAATACTTCCCACAAACCTTAATGTTTATTTTTATGCACCCTTATTATTTAAACAGTAATTAACCAGGTTGGAGAAATTAAGAAATTTTTCTTAATTAAAAAGTAGTTTCTAAACTAGTTAGTTTAGCCATTTTAAACTGAATTAATTCTTGTCCTAATTTTTTTAACTATACTCCAACTGATATCGCTCTCTATCTAAATCAGTATTAAACACACACATGTATATGTGTGTGTGTGTGTGTGTATATATATATATATATATATATATATATATATATATATATATATATATATATATATATATATATATATATATATATATATATATATATATATATATATATATATATATAAATAAATAAATGCTCTATCACCCACCCACTCCATTCAAAGTCTTTGTATTGAAATTGTATTTTGCTTTTCAATATCTCCGTTTCATTCTAATTTTGCTTTACGGGTTTTACCCAGTTTTCACTCTTCCTGAGAGGCTTCCAGTAACTTATTGTTTTCTTCTAATTCCTCAATCTTTTTGTTTCCTATCTTCTTTTTATGAGATGATAATTAAATTATTTTACCTCTCATCACGGCTCTCCTTGCCTCCCAGAGGACAGATGCTGATGTTCCTGGTAGATCATGGTAGATTGTGTCCGCGGCCCAACACAGCGAGGACTGCTCAGACTCCTTCAATGGAGAAACTAAACAGCTACATAAACACATGGCACAACACAGGAGGGCCAGCAGCTCAGGGCAAGATTCAGCAGTCCACTTGCACCTCGAGTACACAGGGCACTCTTTTGACGACAGTGATGTCCAGATCTTGGACAGGGAGAACAGATGGTTTCAAAGAGGGGTGAAAAAAGCCATCTTGGTCAAAAGAGAAAAGCCATCACTAAACAGAGGAGGAGGATTGAGCTTCCAACTCCCCAGTGTTTACAGCTCGGTCCTCCAACATATTCCAGAGAGATTACATTAGCAGTCTCATCACCATCACCAAGTACTCCACTCATATCAAGCAATAGCTTCTAACGACCCAGGACAGTTGCTGGTGGGTAACTGAGAATTAGCACAGGCATGTGTAGTGATTGACTCTGCAGAAAGTTGCCGACCTCTTCGCATCAGCTGACTCCGCTCCGTCAGTTTACGTGGCCCACCACTTCTTGGCTGTGTTGCTGTCGTTCCCCTACACTTCTCTTTTCTTATAACACATCTGACAGTTGACTGGAATATTTAGGAGCGAGGAAATTTCACAACTGGATTTGTTGCACAGGTGGCATCCTAACACAGTTTCACACTGGAATTCACTGAGCTCCTGAGTGTAACCCATTCTTTCACAAATGTTTGTAAAAAAAAAAACAGTCTGCATGCCCAGGTGCTTGATTTTATACACCTGTGACCATGGAAGGTATTGGAACATCTGATTCCAATAATTTGGATTGGTGACAGAATGCAGTTGCAGCCCCTCTGCTTGTCTTTGCTGTATCTCTTGCAAAAAAAGTTTAATCTTAGTTTTGAGGACTGAGACTTGAGCCCTTACTTAATATTGGTAATAATTATAGATTATCATATAGTATATTTTAACACAAATAACTTGACACATTTCTTAACCATCACATTATGACTGAAATCTTCCAGGCTCCTTATTGGCCGACACCCTTTGAAAGCAGCAAAGTTGAGAGTACGGAAGAAAATAGATTTTTTTCTTTCCTATAAATATTACAAGTCAGAGAGAAGAACATAATCAGGCATCTTCCAAATGTTCCTCTCACACCTATACACATGGGAATATACTGGGTTTTATTTGCCTGTTCTCAACACAGCAGACTGGAGCTCATTGAAAATGCAGTGTAGGCAATCCCAATACAAAGCATTTTTCATCTCTAAATAAAATGTTGGGCTTTTTTTTTTTTAGACCAAAATGCACACACCCCTTCTTTATTAAAGCAACAGTAGAGTGGCTTTGGTTCTCCTGAGCCATTTCCATAATTCTGCTGCTGTCGGCGCACGCTGCTAGAGGACATACGCACCACTTTTTTTTAAATAAGCCTGCTATGCTTTTATATTTATTTTTACGATTTTTGCTGGTATTAACTTTAAAGTCTCCAATTTTCATAGAAAACCCACCTTAGTACTTCTGCCACTTTTCTATTCCCTCAACCCCCACCAAGTTGAAGTAGATTGCTGCTGAAACAGAGCCTCTTTCTGCTGGAGGTTTGACTGTGCTGTGTAATATCTGGATTGTGTTGGACTTTATGTAGCTGCATAACATGATTGGATTGATTTGAATATTTAAAAACAAAAAGCAAATTTATGTATAACTGAATTTTAATTGGACCTGCTTGACTTATGTAACTTGGCATGACACATTTTGTGATTTTTAGTCCTTTTTCATAGCTGCATGTTATCACAGACTTGTTTGCAACCAGCAGCAGCAGCAGCAGCAACAACTACAGACACAGCATTTTTCATAAAATGCAGCAGTCAAATAAAACATTGTTCTGGTGGAGATCAGTAATGAACACATAAAAGAGCCAAAAACAAATCTGCCCCATTTCTGTTCACGTTGAAGTCTTAACACAGCCGTAAAGCTTGCTGTTACAGGATTATTGCACAATAATAGTATAAAACTCCCATGATCCATTGCTCCCGCTGCCATGGGATTCCTTATGATCTGTATATTGATTTGTGCCATGAGTGAACCTTTGAGGCAGGTAATTATTAAAATGAATGTGTTGATTTGGTTTTAATAGCGGGAGATTGCATTTCTCTCGTAATGATCTATGCATGGGAAAGTTTCCGAAATTCATTAATGCTCTTCATTAAAAGCATATAACAGTTTGTAAGAGTCATTTTCAAAATATTCATTTATATCTATCTGCCTAGAGAGCACAAATAGTAGACTTGTTTGCATATGCTTTTCAGCACTAAAGTAACTGTACCACCAATCTGTGAACAGACAGGTTAAATGTAATGGAGGAGTGTGGATTGGATGCCAAAAAGAAGATGTGACAAAAAGAAAAAAAAGATTTAGAGCAACCTTAGCACCAAGTAAAGCAATACCTAATGCTCTCTGATTATCCATTTTCAACCAAAGAATAACTTCTACCATATTCTTTGTGTTGGTTTGCCATTTTGCGCTGGTAAACAATACATCTGATTTAAATATTTCTGCTCTGTGCTAGTTTACGTAACATCTAGGTATTGTAAAATCATTGGGCATAAATAATAAAAATGTTATATATTAATGCTTTTACTCATCTGCTTTTCCAGGCTGAAACCACAAATTATAACTCAAAGAGATGCCCAAAAGGTTTCGTAGTATTTACATTGAATTAGGAAAATACGTTAACAAAATTAGTGTCGGATAACACATCGTGGTAAGATTTTTCTCTGCAGCTTTAAAGAAGAGGTGAACACAAAGAAAAAAATAATCCAGCCAATTTAGATACCATTCCCATCACTCCATCTTGTTCCCAGGAATCTTTACCATCATAAGTGTGAGATGTTAATATATAAAAAAAAATAGTAGCAATATTAAATGGGACAGTGCATTTTTCTTTAGGTTTATAATATAGTAATAACTGGCTGTCATTGCTGTAAACCTGTTTTCTATATCGGTGTCTTCTTTATTTAGAGATGATGGTATTCATAGACTGGGCACCAACGGTTCAGTGACTCACATCAGTGACACAGAGCTTTATTCAATGCTTTCTGTGGGGGAAACATCACCACCATCTCAATCTCAAGCATGACTTTATGTATTTAGGTGAAAGCTCTTTGCAGAAGCAGTCAAACCTCGGATCTTGCTGTTCTTTATAACTTTTTCCAATACCTGTCTTGTTCCCACAGATTTTTGTGTATGCTTTTCCAAGTTCCATATTGTAGTCAACGTATTTTAACTAGTTTCTGTATTTTTTGTAGTTGGAGTTATTGAAGGTTTCTGTTCTGTCATTTTCTAGTCTCCTCAGTCCCTCAGTCCTTTAGCTGTGTTCCCCACTCAGCTGCCATTCATGTTGTTTATTGTACTCAACTAGTTTCCATGTCACCACCACACTTCCACAGCATTAAGGGTTAACTGGTTTCTTTGGTTTGCCTCTGGTTTCCACTTCTGTTCTTGTCTTGGTTCTCATGTCCTGAGTTGCTTTATGGTCAAGTTCTTCATTTTGTCATTAAACGCTCCCTCCATTGTACATCTGAATCTGTCCTGTTTGTGTTTGGGCCCTCAACACACTACACTGAACTGTTGCTAAAGTGTTTTCTTTGTTTTTGCCATTTATTGATTGACCTCCTGGTGTGCTTCAGATTATTGTCCTGTGGCTTAACTCAAGAGTGCTTCAGTTTGAGCATAGAGCTAGGGGCTGGAGTTCCTCCCTCAGGATTTTCTGAAAATCTGTAGACTTAATGGTTCAATCAGCTAAAGGTTTTGTCAAAGTGCTGAAAAATAATAATGCAGACCTTGACACTACCGCCACCACCATGTCAGATCTTTTTTTTTTCTGAAATGCTGCCTTCGTTTTATGCCAGATCTATCTGGATGCAGACCTTCTAGAAATCTTTGTTTGTCTCATAGAGACAGAGTATTTTTTTCAAAGGTCTGGGGGATCAACAACATGCTATTTTTTTGCAAATATGAGACAGGGCTTTGGGTTCTTTTTTAGTCAGTATTGGGTTTTTTTGGGGGGGGTTTTATTGGGAACTTTCTCATGGAGGTGATTTTCTCCATGTTGGATCTTTTTCTTATTGTCGAATCATAAACGCCTATCTCAAGCACAGTTAGATTTTTGCTCTTTTGGAGAAATTTTTGTATATCAGCCACTCCTTTGAAGCTCACCAACGTCTTCTTTTTTTCTGTATTTTTGAATAATGGCTCTGGCTGTAGTTCCCTGCAGTCCCAAACCATCGTAACCCATTCCAGATTGATAGATGAAAATGACTTTGTTTCTGATATGTTGTCAAACTTATTGAGATCAGAGTCTGAGATCTTTAAGCATACTTTGTGTCTTTGGGGTTCTGTTTAGATTTGATTTTTTGATTCTGTCGGTGAGTAATCAGGCCTGGGTGAAATGTAACTCAGCTGTCTAAAAGGATGAAATGTATGCCTCAGACACTATATAATAACATATAATATAATAAAATCCTTACATCAACTAGAATTCTACATCTTCAACAGAGTTTTTGTTATTATCAACAGGTATACCCAGATTTAGATGAAACCACCTTCTGTTTTCATGGTTCCTGTGCAAAAAGATTAAGCTGCAAAAAACAAACAAAAAAACCCCCCCAAAAAACACCAGCTTAAAGACACCTCGCCTTTTTTGAGTACTTATTGAAAAGTTCCTACACAGAACCTTTACATAATCTTCAGCCCGAGCTAGAATGTGTTTTGGATAAGAGGTGGTGTGCTGCAGAAGTAACTATATTTCTGAGTTGGTGACTGCCTGCGAGACGACATTTTGTGTCTACAGGGAACCTTCCTGCTGCAACTGGGAGAAAAGGGACTCTTTTATTTCTTTTTCATCATCAGGATGAAAAGACGGAGAACCCCAAACTCTGCTTTGCCCTCAGCATCTTTGTCACTGAAATCTGTAACAGGAGTGGGTATCAAGGGCAGAGAAACGGCGTCCAAATCACCAAATATGATGGGATGAAGAGCATACAAGCATTGACCCTAAAATATATTAACACACAACTATGGCACCCAGGCAATCTTATGTAATTTTGTTTAATATCAACATGATATGCGCACATAAGAATGAAGAATGTCATGGTTGTAAATCAGCTTTACTCTGAGACTGAGAACGGCTTAAATTAAATCACAGGTGATGTCATGGGAGCCATTTGTAATGGAGCAATTTTAAACCCACGCTGCTCATAAATCATAAAGCTGGTTAAGTGATGCACACGATAAAGACGTAAAACAAATGACTCGCTGAAATTGGATCCTTGTGAAAATATGGAGTATTTCAAAGAACGCCAAAATCCCCTCACACAATCTGTCTGGCAAGCACCCTGGTGAAGGGAAAACACGTGTAGCGCGCAGTCTCATAAAAACAGATAAAATCATAACATCTGAGAGTAAGAGACCACTTCTGAGCACTTTTAAGTTCAGCGCTCCGCTGCAGCTCAATAGCAGAGAGAACACGGGACTATCCTCAGAGACGTAGTCAAGACATTAGCCCTCACAAACAGATGTCAAGGTAGAATGAAGAACCTTCAAAAGTAAAACGCATCAGGAGGAACAGATAAGCACACCTGTTGCCATGACAACTAATAAAAAGGGCTCAGAAGAAAAATCTGCTTTCTTTCAGCGCTCCATTAGTTTGACTCTCATGCCACCTCATGGTTAAGACGTTCCTTTTCATCGGCATACTGACAGTTTGCGGAGCTAAAAAATTTCCACACAGTTTTACACATAAAAAAGTAAGGAATTGCTGTAAAAACATAAACACTACAAGTATCATCAAAATAATTTGAGAAAATGTTACTTCTTTTTGGATCTATGCATAAGAATATGCTATGAATAAGAAACCTGTCAGACTTCTATATGGGCATTTGTTTAAAAAAAATAAAATAAAAGAATTGCAGATAATTTTTTTTAGAGGAACTGTAATATTATAGCGACACACCATAAAAAAATTATTAATATATCCACCCCTTCTTCCTCCAAGAACAATCTCCAACACAATGATGGGGTGGGAGGTCAACCAACTGCAGCTTTGAAAATCAAAACGATCAACAACAGGAGGAGTTCGTCAAAAAGCAAAACAGATGGACAGTACGGCAGGGCTGCCATTACCAAAACTTTTCTTTTTCGTGCGTGTTGACTATTCTGCAAACATCCGGCGTGCTGGATGATGGCACGTTTTCTTTGACCTCAAGAGTGCAGCTTGTCCCTCCAAAAAAATATCAATGCATGAAGAAATAGCAAAGAAGACCATGATCCGCCGACGCTGTGTTTTTTCAGCCAAAAAGCATGGTGGTTGCGTAGTAGTTTTACATCAAAGATGGTGGAAGTTTGCTGAACATATAATGATGCATGATGGAATTATTTGCTAGTTTTGAGAAACTTTCTCCAATAGGAGTGGTATATTTTCCTTGAAACAATAACAATAAATCTCTCGTAAGGAACTTTGCCTTAAAATTGGATGAGACGCAACGGTGTAATATCAAGAGCTGCTTTCCACCTCTGCGATCATCCAGTCATCAGCAGAAAGTGGCAAAAGCAACAGTGCTTCCTTACAGATACCACCCTGAGAAAAGGAAAAGGTTTGCCATCTAATCTACTGAGGTCTCATACACAAATCTAAAAAGGTATTAGCTCACACAATGAAGCCCACAATTATTGATGATCATCTGCTCTTAATTTAAAATGTGCACCATAAGAAAATGATAATAATTGAATAATGGGTTAGATACTCCTCTGCGTTCACTGTAAAATTAGTCTCTACTTCTTGACAGTGTAAAGCATGTGTTGCTGCCGAAGGCAACAGGATTTCATTAAATGTTAAAGAAAGTTATTAAATAAAGAGCCTCCCTCGTTGTGTTAAATCATTTTTATCAGTTGTAATAGTGTCTTTATTAAAGTAGGGGGAAAAAAAGAACATGACCCGCAGACAAAAAGAGGACAGCCAGTTGAGATAATACAAACATCCATCCATCCATGATCTATAACAGGGATTCCCAAACTTTTCAGCCTGCCACCCCCAAAGTAACAGTGCCAGAGATCGGTCACCCCCTTTTTGACAGCTAGGTCGAGTGGGGTGGTTTTTGGTAGTTACTAGGCTAAAGTCATAGAATGATGAGAATAAAGTAGTCATTTTATGAGAACTCTTTCCCCTCTGTTAAAACGAGGAATATTGAGTATCTTGTAAAGTTGATTTTTTTAGCACATCATTTAAATTAATATTAGTATCAGGACTTAAAAAAACATTTCTGAATAAACTGTGTCACTTTGTTCTCCTAATACTTCAACTTTATTCTTATATTACCACTTTATTTTGGTAGTATTATGACTTTATTCTTGTATACGCCTATTCTCATAATGTTATTTATTCTTGCGCACCTAATATTATGATTTATTCTTGTAATTTCACTCCAGGAAAATTGTATTAGGTTCATTATAGATTAAAGAAAACAAATTATTGGCCATGGAGGAGTACATTTCTATAATTTGGGATTATTTCATGCTTGCAAGAAAAGTTTTTTTTCCATTCCCAATTACATAAATTTGCTGTATTGAAACAGGTATATCCCTGACATTGTAAAGTCAGAAATTTGGATCATCTTACGACCCCCATATAGTGTCTCGTGAACCCCCGAGGGGTCCCAACCCCCCAGTTTGGGAATCCCTGATCAACACCAGGGTATCTGTGCAGGATTGGGGGGCTCTCTGGAAGTTGTTGGATGAGAAGCAGGACACACCCTGGACAGGTCGTCCATCACAGGACTAAAACAAACTTGTCAGAGATTTCATAAACCAAAGGAAAACTAAGGCGTGTCCACAGACATCTCACAGTCGGCAGGTGGAGTCGGCACTCCTACGAGCCGACTCCACCTGCTGAGGAGACTCAGAACTTTTAGAATCCATTGGCTGCTTCTGTGGAGCTCATTGACTCTAAGGTAGCATGAGCCATAATCTATATTTTGAACCTCTGGAGCAGCAGCCTCCTGGCAGCTGAGTGGGGGTGAATGGATAAATTGATCAGAAATAGTTGCTCTGTCCTGGAATGAGAGGAGAACTACTGGACAATGTCTCCCATCCCACATGCTCACTATAACATCATAACAGGTCGCTGCCTTCCAGTGTTATTGTAGCCCTCACCGCCCAGCTGTTAATCCAGCTATAAACCCCTGGCCCCCATAAAACTATAATGTATAAACTGTATTTTGGAATGTCCATTTATTTTGGTTGCTTACCAGTTCAGTTTTTAAATTATATATTTTTTTATCTAAACTGTACAAATGTTACTTTTGTTGATGGTTGCCATTGTTTGCATTGTGTGGTGCAGGGGGGCTAAGTCTGCATCTTTTTTTCTTTTTTTTTAAGTCTGCATCTTTAAAACGGGGGACTATGGTTCAAATCGCAGTTGGCTCAGAAAGGACATCAAACCTAAAAGCTCTGACCTGCTTTTGTGACCCTTAAATAAGAGAGCAACCTCAAAGGCTTGCTTACTGTTGCTTTCATTGTGTTGCTCTATATGATCCCTTTGCTGTTAGTACACTGACAAATTCCCCACTGAGGGAAAACCAGACAATTTTTCTGTTCTTTTCTGTTTCACCCAAGGTCTGGAGAGAACATAGCAACACCTGCCCTTTGGTGCCATCTAGTGGTCATTATGTGCACGCCTCCATACCATTATGATTATGGAGTGGTTCTAATCTGATAGAGATATACCTATAGCTCTGAGACGACTGATAGTTTTTTTATTTTATTTTATTTTTTTTTTATCCCAGATCAACCTCACCACGGGGTGCTTTTCAGTTAACCAAAAAGTCCAAACTTGAAAAGGCAGAGGTTTCAGATGTCACGGCGTACACTGTCAGTATTATATGCTTTTACCTAAACAGACAAAGCATGAATGAATTTGAAGCACACATCATCAAACGTAATGAATAGGTAGGTTTGTGTGGGTGCTTGCTGTAACTCTTCATAGCGTGGGTTTCATTTATAGTAGACGGGTCTTGAAAAGGGCCGAGGAAATGCAGAAAGGGAAAGAGGAAGCTGAAGTATTATCCCTGAGTTCTACAACAGGTGAAAATCTCTATAAACATGCTTCAAGTTAACTCATCTGCACAAACAAAGCATAGAGGAGGCAGCACTTGTTACTTGGATATGATTTTGTTAAGCGAAAAACTAAAATGACACATTTGTTTCTTTATTATGGTAATTATTGAACAAATACTCTGGTTAGTAAACGACAAACCTGTTCTAAGATGTGCTTTCATGTCGTGCTTTTATAGACAAGATTTTTGTCTAAAACAAATGTTCTTTTTCCTACCCTTCTTTTTCCAAATAAAACTAGTTATGTACTACAGTAAAACGTTTTATTACTTATTGATTTTGATTTCAATTATTTTCATCAAACCAAGGTTGTTTTTTCTGATAGGAAATGAGAAAGGCACATTTCAAAAGAGAATAAAACAATGTACAGGGGGTAGTGTATGTTTTTGTTTAAACTTTATTTAAAAAAAGCAATATCAGATTTTTCACCGCTTCTTTATATTCAGAGGGAAAATCTTTATTGGAAATCTAACAGATAAAAGTCTACTCATACTTGCTAATCCTCTTTCTGCTGGTTTCCACCGGTGTTTTTTGATAATTTATCTTTGAGGAAAGGCTCCAAGGGGTATAGGTAGGGCGGCCTCCCTTCCAACACGTCAGATTCTCTATCAGATTCAAGTCCAAACTCTGACTGGGTGCACCAAAACCTTAATTAGACTCTGTTGGAAGAAGAGATGTTAACAGCATCATGTGGACAAAAACTAAACATTAAAAAAATAAATAAAAAAAAAACTATCAGAACTATTTTCTAATTTCATGGACTTTACTGTTTTGCCAAACACATAGCATTGATAAAATTTCGTCTGATTATGCAAATGATAGAATTTGTTTCAGTGTGTCTTTACCTGCTGTGTATTAGTCTATATTCAGAATCAGAATCAAGTTTAATCGCCAAGTAGATTTGCACTTACAAGGAATTTGACTTGGTGTTGATGGTGCAGACAAAAAATAAGAATTCGAAAACTAAAAGAATTCTCTATATTGCAAATTAGCCTATAGATAGAGCCAAATGTGTTGTCTCTCTCTGTATCTATGCAAAAAAAAAAAAAAAAAAAAGACCTGGCAGCATTTTCAAAGTTTGTCTTGTTTCCTCACAACATGTTGGAGATAATTTTTATATGTCCTGACTTTTTTATCCCCCATTACTATTCAGGATGTGCTGATGACTATGTAGGTTGAGTGGATGATGTGTTACCTGTAGGCGTGATGTGAACATTAACAGCCAATCCTGTTGCTACTGGATAACATCTTTCTTTTTAAGCACTCTTCTGTCACAAACTAGAAAGGTTTGGGTTTTAATTTTCTTTTGTGTGTATCCTGATCATTTCCTTGTCGCTCCGCTCTTATTGAGTTATTTTCTCCATGTTCATTACTGTTAGCAGGTGTCTCCAAATTAGTTTGTTTGCTTTGCTTTTAGCTTATTCTTCTGTTCTTTATACTTTAGATATGTTTCTGTTAGCTCTTGGTTAGATATTTGCCCTGAGTTTCTGCTCTGCTCTGGTTAATTGGTCACCCTCTTTTAGCTGCTCCTCATTCCATCTGATTAACTCTTCTGATCTGCTGGTATGCTGGTAAAGATTCTCAGTCATCCAGGTCATAGTCATTAAAAAAACAAAGCAACTGGACTTGTTTTCCGTAGTTGAAGATGTTCACTTTTTGAATTGAGAAAGCTTCCTGGAGAAGATCTGCTGGTATTTTCTCCTGCCCTGCCTCATCCTAACATCTACCATACTCTCCGGCTCCCTGTCTGATCTGCCTATTTCCATGCCTGTGCTCTGTGTCCTCTTTCCCTTGTGTCGTGCCAGTTGTAAGTTGTTGCTTTATTTTATTAAAGCATTCTGTTGCCAATTTATATCGGCACCAATTGGGCCCTTCTGTAACCAATTACCACGACAGCTCCAGCCTTCCCACACACCTTGGGATGCGTTTGCAAGGCCTGATTCAACACAGCATCCTTTCCTGTTTTAAATTGTAGTGAATGTTTTTGAAAGATAATTTAATAATAACAAATTGAACTTGTGAGAGGCGTTTTTGCTGCGTTTACCGTAATAAGTTGATAATTGTATAAACAAACAAAAAAGCTGAGTTAATTGAAATGGGAGCGAAACCAGAAACCTGCAACCTGCTGACAAACATATATTATTGTGGAACAACAGTAAAGAGGTTAAGTTCTCTACTTACTACCTTCTGTTGGCGCACACATCACCGCTGTGGGAACCTTTTGACTGAACACTCATCATGGTGTGAAAAAAATCCAAATCTTTGCTTTGCTCACTTCTTCGCACTTACTGCATTACAATGCAAAAAGACATGATAATGTTTTTTTTTTTTTTAAACCCTGGGGAATTTATAACCACTTCGCCTGACATTTGCAAACTGTTAGAAATGTTGTTTGGAGCTCTGGTATGGAACGATATAAAGAATCCGAAGAGTGTAAGGACAGAGAAGAGGCCTAAAAGAAAGAGGAAAAGAATCATTTTGGGAGGGTCAACTGATCTAGATGTGCAGAAAAAGGCAAATCAACTGGGATAAACTAAAGTGACATAAAGGAGTAAAGAGTGTGTGTGTGTGTGTGTGTGTGTGTGGGGGGGGGGGTTCTGAGAGCATGGACTGCACCCTGTTTTTCCCAGTCTTGTCACGCAACACTCCTTGAAGCTCCTCCCTTCTTCATTTACCAGACTTCCTGAGTTTAAACCGTCCTGATGCTTTCCAACATCCATACAGTTCTGAGAACGGGCTCAATGTTTCTCTGCTGGACCGAAAACGACAATGGCATGTTCTCTAAGAAAATTTTTGGATAGAGGAAGCTTTGTACACCCATCTACAACTTTAACATCAGCAGGATTTATGAATGACTTTGCTTTGGATTCCAGTGTTCTGAGTGAAGCTGATAAACATGCTATTGTTCATACCCTCTGATAGATTCAGGTGTAAAGTAATCCTCAAAATTAAAGTGATGGGTTGGAGGCCCTCCGAACTCAGAGACTTGGGTCCCATCACCAAAGACAACTCAGTGCAATACCACTGGAAAGGGAAACATCCCTTCTGGAGTTGTTGCCTAGGTGACCCGCTTTCATCTGAGTGGAAGATGGATGATGGATGGATGGATGGATGGATGGATGGATGGATGGATGGATGGATGGATGGATGGATGGATATGCATAAAGCTGCTAACCAATCTTAAGAAGGCTTTACAGTTGTAATGCCAATACAGATTTAATTGATTATTGAGAAATGTACAAATACTTTTTCAACATTGCATTTTGACATAAAATATAAATAAAAACAAATAAATGCTATTTCAGCGCACCTTTAACACTGTGTCATTGCCTCTTGAAAAATGGCATGCTTCATTTCCCATCAGAAACAAACTTTTTGGGTAAACAAAAGCGATTTCAAATCCAACGTCTCATTTCTTTTGATAATTAGCTGTAATTAATACAAACCGAAAGATGTTCACGTGTAACGATGTGCAGATGTGGAAAGAGAACCAAAATAATTTACTCAAGTAAAAGTACAGTTACTTTGATAAGATTTTACTTAAATACAAGTAAAGTCACCAGTGTAAAATGTTCCTAAAGTAAAAGTAAAACGCACCTTAATGGAATCACCGCGAGATTTGGGGGTGATTTTGCTGTGTCTGGGCCTCCACCATGATTCCACCTCCATCTGACGGAGCTGGCCTGCAGCCTGCTCGTCAGCTCGGTCTCGTGCATAATCATCGCGTTGTTCTTCCTCACGCGATCGGTCACCACCATAGATGAGGTCACGCGAACGCCAAGGACGAGTCACTTCCGGTCCACTTGAGCCGTAAGGGAAACTTGCCTCCTGAACGGTTGATCCTGAAGGAGTCTGTGGCGCAAGGTCTGAGTAAAGCGGCTTTAAAGCCGGCCGAGGAGGAGAAACTCACATGGTTCGCTTTGATGGATTTCTGTTGGGTGTAAGCGGATTTTCAGCCGCGGTCAAACGAAAGTGCGGCTGATCTGATTTGTGCGCTGCTGACAAGAACACGGCGTTACTGTCGGAGTTTGCATGGAATAAAAGAATGATCCAAGCTGTTAGTTCGTGCGGATTGGCCTACTTTACAATAGTAACGTTATTGCCTATTTAATGAGGCTCATCCAGTGGCTTTGAATCAACTCAAAGTAACACGGAGTAACATTTAGGCTACTAAAGAAAATCGCCTTAAAGGGAGCAGGGAAACCACTGACCTTTTCCAGCTGTAAACAAAATCATAAAGGAACTTAAAAGTTCAACTGTTAAAAGAAGGTGAAATAAAGACGTACGGCCTAGATAGATAGATAGATAGATAGATAGATAGATAGATAGATAGATAGATAGATAGATAGATAGATAGATAGATAGATAGATAGATAGATAGATAGATAGATAGATAGATAGATAGATAGAACTAACCCTAAAAGTCTCAAATCTCACGTGTAATTTTGTTCAACTGAACAAAATTCCAGGTATTTTATTACCTGGAAGCTTTGTGTTACTGGTCGGTTAATTTCATAATTAAGTTTATGGAATGTTAGCTTATATTCTCGTGTTTTCATTTAATTTGAATAATTCTGCTGTATCCAAACCTACAATTTGCTTCAACAAATACATGATGGATTTTTTTTTTTTTTGTAGAAAAGGAGAGAGAGACAAGACAACGTGAGGTTTTAAAGAGGTTTCATTATTCTTTTTCATCATGCGCAACAACATTGAAGGCAGAAGATCAAATAAGAACTGTCTAATTAAAAAAGTCCCTGAAACAAATAAACAATAAAAACTAAACAAAAACTTGCAAAGGCTTTGTTAATTTTTGGAAATTCCTCCTTGTGACTGGCCACGAATCAGAAATGTGTTGCGGTTCCTTATCGCGTATTTAAACTTTAACCCTTAGACCGTAAACTGTGTATTATTAGACAAAGACAAAGGCAACGAATCCTGTGCACCAACAAGTGATTCTGTGCGTACTGTTAGTTTCTGCATCGCGTGGATTTACTTCATTTGCGCATTGTTTCCGTGCGCGTGCCAAGCAGGCCCAATATGCAACGTCAAACAGCCACATTTAGCCTCAGCCTGTCCGCCTTTTGATCAAAGGTAATTTTGACGCATGGTTAGAATGTACACCACACACCCGTGGCTGCTCATAAACCCTCCAGGTTTGCAGAGGGAGAGCGTTTTCCAGGGAATCATTTCCCTTTTCACTGTTGGTCTTGAGCGCTGGGGTCGGGCCGTCGCCTTTTCTCCGGCCCCTTTGTGCTGACCTGACGAGCGCGTCCTGACAGAGGTTAACGCACCGTGAAGAGGTTAAACAAACGGACAGTCCCGTCAGAAATCCCCCACTTAATGTCCTGCAATTAAAAAAAAAAATGTTAGCGGTGGGGAGCGGGTTTAAGCGGGGCTAAGAGTTCAACTTCTCTGATAAACCTTGAAGGTGGAACCCGTCCTTATAAGCTTCTGTTCTGCTCACTAATTCCTCCCTCATGCAGACCTGGCTTTATTTCTCTGTCTCCTGAACGTCAATTTTATTCGTCTAATAATCTATTACTAGGAGAGAGAGAAAAACCGCAATCAGTAAATGTTTCATAAAAAACAACTAAAGTGGACGTGAGATTTCACTAAAGCCAAATAAATGAAATAACATCACTGAATGAATAAACAAACGGCTCAGTTGATCTATGTTAAACATTTATGAAATATGTTTCTTTTTTTCTGACAGATTTCTCTTTATTAAACCAAATATAATCAATAATTATATTCTAGAAAATAAATTCCAAAGTTCCGTGTGGTATTTGTGACTTTTTTGTTGTTGTATGGATATTTAGCTTTGATGCTCGCATTACAACTTTACATCATAAACTCTGATAGTCTTTCCATATAGGCTGATAGCTATTATGACACTCTAATTGTAGTTAACGCTGTGGCCAAATAAATATGGGCTTCTATTAGCGCGTTTTGATCACTGCACTGGACTCAAATCTATTGTGCAATAAACGCTCCAATAAAAATCCCATTTGATCATTAACATTAGCAGCTTTACACATCATAAAATTGTCGACTGATGCGATCTAAAGTGTGAACAATTTTAAAATAGATGGCCTAAAGTCAAATAAACCACACTGAATAGTAATGTAATTTGCATACTCAATACGGGGGAAAAAATTAAATAATTGTGCATTATGGAGCAAACTAATACTGACATATGTATTATTTAGAGTAAGAAGTTGCTCTTTTATATCTTGAGTCTTTAATGTACTCATAGCGCAGTTATGGGTACAATAAATGCTCTGCTTTAGTGTGCAACAATCCCCTAAATCGACTCAAGTGCTTTGAGTTTGGAGTAAAAAAAAAAAAAAAAACTCTCCTCCCAGCATTGTTGCGAGGTTCACGCTGGGACTGAAGCTTAAAGTGCCTGGCTGAGTCCTGGCGTTCAGAGACTGTTGACTCGCACCGAGTGGAAAGAGAACGACAGAGATTATGGGCAATTAAAGCCCACTTTATGTTGGTCCACTGGCGTCACCCAGTCTGGCCAAGAACGCTCACCTCGGCTAATATCAATGGGAACAAACTCAGCAGCATCAACTTATTTGCACAGTGAATTATTAATGCCACAGCTATCACAGGCAGGCATTGGCACACGGGGGTTGCGAGTTAGGGGAAGGTATGCGTGCAACGAGGATGGTGCTAGGTCGTGTTGGAACAACGTGATCTCAATGCGGTGTGTTCATATGGGGGTCCGCTGTAAAAAAAGAAAAAAAAAGAAGAAGAAAAAATATTTGGACTTCACACTGTAGGAATGGAAACAGCCAGACTGACAGTAAATCTAACATTTTGTGTTTGAGTTGACTTTGTTCTAGTTCTCTCCTGAATAACCCCCAGGGGGGAAAAATATCAGTTTTAAAATTACTATTAATTTATTCTCGAATATTATCAAATAGCTGCTATGAAAAGAATTTGTTGCATTTCTAAACTAAAACTTACCCAGCAATAGGTGACCAACCGTTATCCCATGGATAACTAGGGAAAGGTGCAGTACTCACGTTTAACCGGTAGAGGGACCCATTTAAGATAAATGTAGATGTCCTGCCGTTCCTTTGTATGATTATTGAATCTTGCAAATCGGAAAGACAAACGTTATCATTATTAGACATTTCGGTATTTTGCTTGTGCCACAACTTCTGTTGCAAATGTAGAGAACTGAAATGTCTTTCTTTCGGTTTACATGGTCACATCAGCATGTAATATGTGCATCCCCTCAGATGTCAGCGGATGTCTCCATATTCCCTGACTCACTGCATCATAGTGTAAGAAAAAGCTGTTTAATGCCCCAGAGGACACCATCTGTCTCTGCCTGCCTGTCTTACTGCCTCTGATAGAAATGAACTGGATGAAGCTGTCTCCATGTTTCCCCCCACAGACTGGGAGAGCAGTACTGAGCACCAGAACCAAAACAAAACACTTTTACAAATAGCCTCCTTTACATAATGATTACAGCGACTGTAGGGTAATGGATTAGAAAAATATAGGCCTACAGATGTAATTGCAGTTCTGGTAAGGATGTGTAAAATGGCAGCAGAAAAGAACGTGGAAATTAATTCAGCTTTTATTACAGTCACATGTTCTAATTTTCTTCTTAAGAAGACTCCATTTTTTATTTGTAAGAAACTTATTCTGTGGGAGGAAAAAACCCATGTCAAGCAATATCTGAAAAAAAAAAAAAAATCCAACACTGAGCAATCCCTGTAAAATAACGATAACAGAAGCAGACTTTTTTTTTTGGCCAAATAGTTTACTATACGCTAATAAATTGGTCAATGTTTCTATGAATTTCTATTTAGAAATCAAAAACTTTTGGTTTTCTGTGTGCACAAATATAATTTGACACAGAGGCTCATACCATATTCATCTTGCTACCATCCACATTAGTGAAGAGGAAAACAAGGAAGGTAAAAATTAAAAATAAAACTCCAATTCCACTGCAGCAAAGAGTGTCTTCTTGGGGACATTGAGTCTCCACAACAACTATTTGACACTATGAATATTCCCAATGGCCGTTTGGGAGCGATTCAAGAAGAAAGCTTTTTTCCGTCCTGCTGTCACAATGTAATATTTCAAAGACTGCTGAATTTGGTCAGGTTACACTAAGGAAGAGCTTTTTCAGCATCAAACGCTCCAGGTGGGTTGGTGCTAAACAAACAATGAATATTTAGAAGAGCACCTCACACCCAGTGTTAATCATAGTGGGGGTCTGATGTTGTGAGCCTAATTATTTTCCAAAGCCCTTGGCAGCTGTGAAAAAATTCAAGCTGGATGCTACCAAAATGGATCGTCACTCGGTATTTTGACAACATAATGATGCAAAAATCACATAACCACCTCAGTCCTCAAACCCAAATCCTGTAGAAATCTTGTGGATGTCCTGAACAGTAGCAAATGATACAAGTGGGCTCAGAACTTTGGATGATCCAACGAAAGTGTGCAAAGACAAATGCTCAAACACGCCTCTCTTCTCCAGTGTGATACAAGTGCTGTCTGAGTTACAGGAAAGGGGTTGCACAAAGAGTCGACAGTAGGGGTGCAAAAAAATTTATGCTCGCATTAATCTTGGCAAAAGAAGCCATTGCCCTAATTTAATTAATGCTACTTGGGTTGAAAAGTTATGGTGCGTCGTTATGCTGCTGCAATGAATTCAGAATTTATTTCAAGGCTTTTTTTTTTGCCACCTCACCAATATGGGCAATAAATGTGGCTGGCTGTGTATTCAAAGAAAAATGGCATTTCTCTGTAATGTGTTAATTAAGTTACTCACCATCAATTTACTTTTCAGGGACCCTTAATTAGCCTCGCCGCCATCCTACGATCGACTTCTGCTTCCTCTAAGGGCAAACAGGGAGACAAACGGCTCCTGCACTTCGTTGCTTAAAGGCCCCACAGCACAGAGCAGTGGGAAGGATCACACTCACCAGCGTCAAGTGGAGAAACATGCTCAATTTGACGCAGCTGTCTCCTGGAGCAAATGCTGATGATCTGATTTTCGCGTGATGCAACCGCGTTTCTGTTGCAGCTGTAGAGTAGAGAAGGGAGAGAAAGCGGGTGGGTGGGGTGGGGTGAAGTGGGGAGGGGGGTCATGTATGGCATCGGAGCAGGCCAGCAGGCTTTTTTTTTTTTTTTATGAAGCAAAGGGCACGCCAGGCTGGATGAGGATCAGACCAGGATGAGAGAGAGGGGAAAAGAGTGAGACGGAAAAGTGAGAGGGGGGCCTCGGGGGGGTCTGGACTGTTGGTCTCTGAAGCAGCCGGAGTGCAACATTGTTCAGACGGCGCGATGTACACAGAGAAACCGGATCTAATGTGGGGCTTAAACGCAACCTGACATGTCATTTTGACGAAATAAATAAATAAATAAAATATAACACCATCAAAGCAGGCAAAGGACAGCTGTGGGTACGTTTCATCTGCAGCCAGGCGCAGGAGGGTAAAGGGGCCTGAGTCAAGTCCAGTGATAAAGGCATCCGAAATTTACTGTGAAGTTTGTTTAAAACCTTGAGGAAAAACAGCAGCAAAGAAAAAAAAAAGACATATAGGATTTCAAAGTGAAACTATAACTAAAAGAAGATGAGCGAGGAGCTGTTGGTTTTGGATAAACAAGTGAGGGGGCATATCATTCAAAAGAAAAACTGTCTTGGTCAGTACGCCCTGAATAAAATTTACACGGTCACCTCCCCTTTGACTTCACAGTTAAAGCTCTGTAAGAAAATCTGGTTAGCTAACCATAGGTTCCTATTAGCTTGTGTTCAACCACCTGGCTGGATGAAAATTATTTAAAATCTAAATCTGTCAAAGGAAATGGCCTGAAAGTACAAACTCACAAACCAAGGACAACTGAAGACAACTCGGAAGATTTGCAGATCGTTCCAAATACGTTACGAGGGAAGGACTTTAAACAGGTCCCTTGTTCCCTTGGGACGACGCAATGAAAACCCAAATTAGCTAAGTGTTTTTTTAAGTGTCTTTCTTGCTGTCAGCGTTACAAGACAGGCACAGAGACTGAGCTCTGCAAAATATGGCTCGCGTTCCTGTTGACTGCACCGAGTGTTATGTTGAGGAGCAGCATTACCGCTGATCCTCTGTCAAAGGGTAAGTCTGCCCTCAGGGAGGGAGAGACAGAGACACACAGAGAGAGTTTGGAGTTAAAAGGTCAGCACCGCTGACTCCATTGAGGGAAATAAAAGCTCAAATGTCTTGCCATTTTGACGAAAAGGGTAAAGACGCCCGTCAGCACTCATTTACATGTGTCAGATCACCTAGTAGTGACACGCTTATCTATGTTATTGGATTCAGCTTATTTGAAGAACTGTACTCTAACTGTAGATCAAATCAGAGCTGGCTAAAGATTGCAGTAGGCCCTGAGCAGGATGGGATTTGGGGCCCCACTTCCAGTCAAGCTCACCGTACAGACACCACTGCACTAATAACACCTGCTTTAAGCTGTCATTGACTGTTCAAATGTGTGTTTAAAAATGCCACGATTTACAAGTGAGCCAACAAGTGAGACTTTGGTCCTCCAATTTTCCACTTTATCCATCATTTATCAAATCAAATGAAGATGAGAGCATTTATCTGATTTACTCATTTGGTCCAGTAGCTATGTTAGAAGTGCAGCGGCTCAATGTAGACTTGTAACAGGAAGAAGTGGCCAAGTAACTTGTGAACGAAAATGGACAATGCATGAAATGGGGCTAAATCAAAAACACAAACAGTGAAAACAAATACCAAATTAGGAACTGACAAAATAAAATGTTTAATAAGTAACAAACTAAAAAATTGTTTGTGTGATCAAAACTAGTACATTGGTCCGTTCTTTTAAATTCAATTTTGAATATCCAGGCTCGTAAACCTTTGAGCAAAACTTCAAAGAGCCCCCCCTCAGAAACAGAACTAGAAATTTAACATTTTGATGTGTGATAAGTCAAATCACTCTTTGGGGGCCACTGCTGGTCTGGGGTCCCTATAGCAGCGGGTCCCCATGCCTTGCTCATGCCATAAGCAGTGGTAGTTCTTTCATCAGTGTCATCATCACTGACAACTAAAATAATAGTATCATTCTGTTTTTTGATATAGTGGATGATATAAATAGAAACACAGCTGAAAAATAAAATAAAGGAACACACCAGATCTTAGATGGAGACGAAATCATGCTGATATCCATACTGATATGGAGTGGGTGCTGCGTTAGGCACAAAAGGATGCAACAACATTTGATAAAATGAAAATTATCAACCCATCGAGGGTTTACTCTGACGTCACAGATACCATTGCAGTAAATCTAAATGGCACTCAGTAGTCTGTTATACATCCTTATATTTATGCCTGACAACAGCAGGGCATGCTCCTAATGAGATGACGGTTGGTGTCCTGAGGTATTTCCTCCTAAATCCTGACTAGGCATCACTGAGCTCCTGAACAGTCTCAAGTGTGACCTGGTGGTGTGGTATGGTCCTAAATATGATTTCCCAGAGATTTTGTATTGGATTTAGGTAATGGGAGCATGGATGCCAATCAATTGTATCAATTTCTTCATCCTCCGGGAACTGCCTTTCTACTCTTGCCAAATAAGGCTGGGTATTATCATGCACCAGGACGAACTCAGGATCCACTGCAACAGTGCAGTGCAGTCTGACAATGGGTCAAAGGATTTCATCTTAATACCAAATGGTCATCAGGGTGTCATTGTGTATCCTGTAGGCTACAGGTCTGTGCAACCCTCCATGGATGTGCCTCCCCAGACCAGCAAGGACCCACCGCCAAAACAATCATGCTGAGCATCATGTTCACTGCAGCTGCCCCAGACCCTTTCAGTAAGCACAGGGTCAACTAGAAGACTTCGGGCCCTCAGGGTCCCCTCTTGAATTCTGTTTCACACCAGTGGCCCATTGGAGGTCACTTCGTAGGGTTCTGGCAGACACTGGTCTTGCTAATGGGTTTAGGAGCTCCGACGGCTTTGTCCAGTTCTCGTAGAGTAACTGTCTGTCTCCTGGAACATCCTCCATGCACTCGAGTCCATGCTGGGAGACACAACAAACCTTCTGGCGATGGCACGTGTTGATGTGCCATCCTGGAGGAGTTGGACTGCCTGTACAACATCTGTAGTGTCCAGGTATCGCCTCATGGTAACTGTAGTGACACTGACCCTGGTCAAATGCAAAACTACTGAGAAGCAGTCAAAACAAAATGAGGAGCGAAAAATCTATGTGGCCTTCTCCTGCAAAACAATTTCTGTTTTTTGGGATTGTCTCATCTCTTAGTGCACCTGTTGTTAATTTCATTAACATCAAATCAGCCAACACTGATTAACAACCCCTGACCAAAGCAATAGTCCAGAAGATTAAATGATAGATTATACTTTGATTGAAAAAGTATTCCAATCATTTTTGTCAGTTGCCATTGCAAATTAGCCGCTTTTGGAAATAACTGGAAATCTATTCTCTTTCTCTGCCTCATGCTGTTGCTTCCCTGGGTGGCCATCCATGTCTCGGCTTGGGTCTAATTCTGTTTGTAGTGGATATGATGAAACTTCAGGGCGGTCCTGCGAAACTACTTTTTTTAGTCCCTAAATGAAGCTCGAAATGTTGTCATTATTTAAGAAACTGAATTTCACTTATTAGGTCGACATCTTAAAAAAATAAAGAAAAATAACGTCAGTAAGACCTCGTTAAAACTGTCAAAGACAAACTCACAATTCCAAATTGGTCCAGCTTGAAGGGCAACTCCAAGGCGAGGTGCATCCTGTGGAAAATTGTCCAACAACTCTAAACAAGCAATGAATTAAGGATCCTCATAACTAGGAAACATACTGCCCTTTATTTTTTACTGGAAGTGCAATACCTTCAGCAAGCAGATAGCCTTAAAATTGACAGGCTCCATAAACTTGTGTTCGATGCCCACATATTCCTTTTGATTTGCACTTTAACTGACCCAAATAAAAAAAAGGGGGGGCTGCAATTCGGACTGAGCGGATTCCTCCTGTCTGCATGGCCTCAAGGGACGGGCCTGCGCGTAAACACACACTCACTCATGCACGAGACAGTCACTCTACTCTCCTTGGAAAGCCCCATTCGCCGCCACGCTCGTCCAATCGCTGGATGAGTCCTCGGCTCACTAGGCTCGGGACGTGGCGCGTCTCCGTGTGATGCTGCTTCCATCTCTGTCTGCCTCTCATCCGTACCGAGGAGGAGATCCCCTCCTCGGCCGCGACTGCGATGAGCGCTTTGACTTCAGATAAGGCTCGGTCGAAAGAGGATCCGCTGGCGAGTTGCGTCACAGCTCCGTGACATCAGAGAAAGCATGCAAGACAGGCCGACGGACGACGGGGCTCCCGCTCCACCGAGAGGCTCGTCGTTTTTTATTGAGAATCTGCTGAGCAAGGAGCGGGGGAGACGGGGGTTCATACCGGCTGGCTGCTCAGACGGAAGATGGGATGAGAGCCGCACGTCACGCCAATGGCGCCTCGGCGTCGGACTGCGCTAGCTCCGCATCCCGCCGCTCGTACGGAGATTTGCCGTTGCTGTGGAGCCGTAGTGGCACTGTGATGAACGTTGGAGCTTTGGAAAAACCACGCAGTGAGTAAAAAGAAGACTTAAACGTTTTAATGTACCGAGCTTTGTTTGTTTTTGGCATATGCGCGCTGCGTAAGAGGGGAAATTAAAGCGCCCGAAGTATTTGAACAGATTTTCTTCATTAAACGGGCATCTAAATGCTGCAAGCGTTATGCTCCATATTTGTCAATTACAAATTGAACGTGATCTTTAATTTTATCTTTGCTTTGCGTAATAGGCCAATGATTTGATATGGAGAAAACGACAAGTAGGCTATATCTTTGAAATAAAACCTATTTGCGGAAACCTCTCCCCGACTTAAAGAACAACTTAAAAAACAACCTTTCATATTTGAGCCAAATAATTTCTCTTGTATGAACCACCACGGCATCTAATGGCCGCTTTTTATCGTAGGAATCATAAAAAAAATGCCCGATGCGTCCTGCCTGGGATAACCGCATGGCTTTATGACGTTCTACGCACATTTAGTGACATTTGTGCCACTGGCACCATCCAGTGCCCCTCCCTCTTATGTGCCCTCTCAGTGACTTTGACATCATCACATAGATCCACACACGTCCACAGTCTGGTAAAAAAAAAAAAAGCACCTCAAACAGTATCCATGCGCATCCCGGCTCTCTGACAGAGGTGTAGGTGTACACGTGTTGTCCTGGCCGATGTGTACCCAACTATTTCGGGTACGGAAACGACCAGGAGGTTTCTCAAAACCACACATGATGGGGGGACTTCAACTTCAGGTGTTTACGCCCCCCTCTCCATTTCCGACTGTGTTAGTTTTGGTCAGCTCGTGATAGACTTTTTACGTGTTCAAAATGGAGCCGTTTGCGTCGGGCTTTTCGGAGCGATTGTGTCAGTGCATACCGCCAGGGGGGCGTACAGCAGGCTTCCTGCTTTGACAGGTGATGGTTTAAACTAATTTTATCTCTTCAACTCTACTCAGTGTACTGCGAGGAAATTAGTTTATTTTACACCTATAAATAAAGCGAACAAGCGAGCCTCTCAATGCATTACATTTAATCGCTGCGTAATTAAACTATAACTTGTTTTTTATATAACGCGGACAGAATAAATGATGTTTGACAAGTGTGCAAAGCTTGCGGTTCCCGAAAACTTAAATGAGAAAAACAGAACTTGTTAGAGAGCTCAGGAAATATTCAATATTTGGAATATAAACCGCGCTGCTTTCTATCCTCACGAGGATTGTTGTTTTGTCTCATTTTTTAAGGCCCGGCGTCAGATGGCCCTTACTGCGCATCATCGGCCAGCGACAGAGCTTCCCCTGCCGTTTCCGAACCGATAACCGAGAGCAGTGACGAAACCGACCGAAAGACGGCCAGCGGCAGCCTCACGGACGACAACGAGGACGCGTCAAGTGAGCTGGACCCACGGCGAGAGCCCGACGCAGCGTCCGGCCAGTGCTCGGCTCGGAAAAAGAAGACCCGGACCGTGTTCAGCCGCAGCCAGGTGTTCCAGCTGGAGGCCACGTTTGACTTGAAGCGGTACCTGAGCAGCTCGGAGAGAACGGGTCTGGCCGAGTCGCTGCACCTGACGGAGACTCAGGTGAAAATCTGGTTCCAGAACAGGAGGAACAAGTGGAAGAGGCAGCTGGCGGCAGACCTGGAGGCTGCGCACACCCCGAGCTCAACCCAGCGGATCGTCAGGGTGCCGATTCTGTACCATGAGGGGCAAACTCCCGCTGGTTTTCTTGGGTTCAGCTTAAACGGACTTACAGTTTCTCCCTCCTGGTCCGTCAACCATCCCCTGTCGCCGTTTGCTCAATCTGTGAA
Organism: Fundulus heteroclitus; assembly: GCF_011125445.2. NCBI lineage: Eukaryota > Metazoa > Chordata > Actinopteri > Cyprinodontiformes > Fundulidae > Fundulus > Fundulus heteroclitus. The sequence goes on along the minus strand of NC_046365.1, from coordinate 21,771,872 downwards.
CATGCTGAGCTCGCAGATGACGGGTTCGGTGTAGAGACTCAACCAAATGGAGAAAAAAACAAAAACAAAAAACAAATATGTACATAAACTCACAGAGTAAAAATGTTGTGCAATAACCCAACATGCTGCAGGGGAAATCTTGTCTGCATCCAAAGATACGAAAAAAAAGACCCACAATTTTAACACTACGATGTTTTATATTTCTGTTGCTGAAGCGGTTTTCTGCAAATAAATAGGCATAGCTAGACTGACGACGGTGGGCTGTATGTATACTGTATGTTTAAATACACGTATTTTTGCTAAGTTTTATAGCCTATTTAAAATCACAGATTTTTTTTTGCAAACTTTGTCACTTTTTCACAGAAAATAAACAAACAAAAAAACATGCACTAAAACGTGCTTCTTTGTTGTTATTGTGCTCGCATGACCCTTAATAACCTCTCCCTAAGCATACATTTGCACATTTTCAACTTCCTTCAAGCTAACGTAGGAATCCTGTAGGTATTTTATGTAATTAGTTTTTTTTCTAAAGGGGCTTATAATTACATACCTTGAAGCAGGCCTACTCTGCTCATTGTGCTCGTTCCGCTTTTTATAGATATTGGTTATGATGGACAGTTGTTTAATATAGCCTATAAATATCACAGAAAACATAGATTGTCAAGATGTAACAAAGCGTATGAAAAGAAACAAATCACAATTTAGCTTATGTCTTTAGTAATTAAGTCTGTTAGACTGGCCATCCAAGTGTTTTTTTTTCTTTCTTTCTTTCTTTCTTTCTTTCTTTCTTTCTTTCTTTCTTTCTTTCTTTCTTTCTTTCTTTCTTTCTTTCTTTCTTTCTTTCTTTCTTTCTTTCTTTCTTTCTTTCTTTCACCTGCATGCACACAAAAAACAACAAAACACAGATAAGAAATTATGATGACTTTTCATCTGATCATGTCTTCACTGAAGGTATGGACCATATGTCCTATTTTTTTTCATGAAAATAAAAAAATATACTTTTTTTGGACACAGCAGCCTCCTCCACGGAAAACAGTGCAGTGTAAAATTATTGAGGACCTTGCCTTCTTTTTGCTTGGAGTTAGTCTTTATTCTTTATTCTCAATGTTCATTGTTTATTTAGGGTTATTTTCTAGATATTTTCTTATACTTTTTCAGCCAGCTTCATTCATATTTATCCATCTCTCTATGCTTTCCCACTCTCTGCCACCCTGCGACCGATCATTTAGTTCACCTGTGTCTGCTCATTATCCCTCAAGACACTTGGTTCCCTCATTATTTAAGCACCTCTTGGTTCTTGTTTCTTTGCTGGATTTTCGATTTCGTGCCTCGTCTGCCCTATAGTCTGTGGGTTTTTTAACCCTTGCATCATGTAAGTTTTGTTAATCGTTTATTAAGCGTGTCTCTTAGCCGTGCTGCCTGCCTGTTTGCACTTTGGTCTGGCTATGTCATCTCAGACTTTGGCAACTAGAGCAGGGTGCTTGGGGGGAGATTTGAAAGTTCAAGCAATGTCAACTAGCAGCTGTGCTGTGGTGTTAATTTAAATCTTAAAAGTGCAGCCAATGTGTAGGAATTAGTTTTTACGGGGTATTTGCAAATCCAGCCAAATAAATAAATAAATAAACACTACTACTACTACTACTACTACTACTACTACTAATATTAATAATAATAATGATGATGACGATGATGATAATAATAATAATAATAATAATAATAATAATAATAATAATAATAATAATAATAATAATAATAATAATAATAATAATAATAATAATAATAATAATAATAAAGACAAGGCTGTATGCGGTTGATATTAGAATAATTAAAATAACTTGATGTTCTTCATCCAGTGACTCTGTAATGGCTCTATGAAGTGTGTGCTGTTATGATGAGAACATTATGAAGAGTTTAGGGCGAAAAAAAAGCGACAGCCAACAGTCCCCCTTGCTCTCCCATCTGGTCCTATTCTCCAACTCCCATTGGTCCATTCAGACGGATTCTCTAAGCCAATCAGCAGCGACCAAGCGCTCCCTCCAGTGCGCGTAGTATCAGCGCAGGCAGAGCTCGGCGGTGTCTGCTCAGTGGTTGCTGCTATGGTGCGAGGACCGTCCCACCGCCAGCGGAGAGAATAGCGTCCTGGTTCCGAGTTCCGGGAGAAAGTCTGAGGCGGACGGGGAAATTAAAGTCTCACACGGGAGAATATGAACAAAGCAGAGGCACCATGTCGACCCACCGCCTCTCTCAAATTCACCATTGACAACATCCTGAACCTGAAGACGAGCTGTGACAGCTGTCATCCCACCGGGCAGCAGGATGAAGCGCTCCCAGAGCAGAGGCCGGACCCGGGTTGCAGGCTGAGCCAAAGAGGTAAAACAAGTGTGGAGTTTTTATTTATTTATATATTTCACTTTATTTATCGCATTCTTGCAAGCGGGGACTATAAGGGACTGTTCAAGTGTGTGTTTGCTGAATTTGCAGAATTGGTGAGCGGCTGCAGCGGAGCAGCAGACTCGGTCATCATCAGCTGCGGGAACCAGGGGAAGGCGGTCGAGACGCGCTTCGACAGCGGGGACAGCAGCTGTGACGACAGCGGCTCCGTCACCGCCGCCGCCGCCGCCGCCGCCACGGCGGCAGCACCACTGGCATCATCCACGGACCCCCACAGAGGAGGGAGCCCCAACAAGAAGAGCAAAATAGTGACGAAAAAGAAGACGCGCACGATCTTTTCCAAGAGACAGATTTTCCAGTTGGAGTCTACCTTCGACATGAAACGCTACCTGAGCAGCGCAGAGCGCGCATGCCTGGCCAGCTCTCTGCAGCTGACGGAGACCCAGGTGAAAATCTGGTTTCAGAACCGCAGGAATAAACTCAAGCGCCAGATCTCCACCGAGATCGACGGACCGGTTGGCGACTTCCCCGAGGCCGGGAAAGCGGCGGCGGTGGGACATCTGCCGGCCTTGTATAAAGAGAGCAACCTGCTGGGTAGATGTCTGCTGCCCATGCCCCTGCCGCTGGTGTACCCGGGGAGTAGCGCACCTTACCTCTGCTTCTCTAACGCCAGCAAGTACTTCAGCCTGTACGATGGGGATGTATGACGGTTTCTTAGCGGCCCCTGAAGTGAAAGAGACACTCTTTGTGGCGTCTTTGTTGCCAAGGTTTTTGGAGCGTTTGAGACGCTTAGTGGCCAAAACCTTTTTATTATAATTGTCTCATTTTTTAAAAAAAGAAGAAGACTGCAAGTATAATTGCAAACGATTAGTTTCCTATCACATACGAAAAGGCATTTCAGCATTATTTATTTGTAGTTGAAGAAAAGACCTGACGCCGAATCTTCTTCTTTTTTTTACAAAATAGATTACATAAATGACAACGTGAAGAAGGCCTAAAACAGTATCAGTTACATCTTATTGTTTACGCATACTACTATTTTTTTAATTATCAACAACTACAGCCTAAACCACCAAAGAAATTAATATAGCATATTCTGCATGCATTTTGTCATGATTTTTTTTTTAAAAAAAATACTAAAGTTATGTATTTAAATGAATGTAATTAACGTTTTATTTAGTTTTACGCATGTATTTTTTATTTTCTTTCTAAATATCTATTCTTACGTTCAACCACTTTGCCAAGAGGCTCATTACACCTTTTACTGAAAACTGTTATTAAAACAGCTGAAAAATAAGCTTTACAGAATTAATTCAGTTTTTATGTGTAATTTTTCTTTTTGAAAAAAAAAAGTTTCAGGAATATTATAAAGTTTATTAATTTTAATGCACCCGTGTTTTCACATGAATTTGCAGTTTTTATTATTTTTTTTTACATGACATTGTAACATGGAAAATACAGATAACCAAGTAAACCTGAGCCGCAACATTTGAAATTGTCTTGACAGCTGAAAAAGTTATTAATCCAAAACCCTACTACAAGCAGTGTAGGATAACCAACAGAAATAACCATGATAAGTCATAATATGAGTCCTAAGTATTATAAAAGTGTCAATACACATTATGAAATTGTGGGTTATGAATAAATATTTATGTCCAACGTTTGACAGAAATTAGTAAAATACTGCTTGCTCATATACCGATATGTTACTGCTGCACCTTTTGGGAATGTGGTCACATGGAGACAAGAGTTCTGGATTTCATGCCCTTTCTTCATTTCTGAATGCAGCTGCAATGCATCTGCATGTATTAATTATGCAATGTGCAATATGTCCGAATAGAACCTCGGCGATCATAATTCTTTACTTTGCTTGGACAGTAAATAGAGGAAGCTGCTGATCCATGCAAGGAATGACTGATGGACGCAGATGAAAGGGTGAGGCTCATCCTATGTTGTTATGAGGAAGTGCATCTAATTCCAATTTCGGCAGCAAGTGAGCCTTGAGAAAACTTGAACCACTGCAACCACATAATCACTATAAGTTAGTGTCCAAAGGAAAACTGGACTTTCTCAGTCAAATATGCTTCAGATTTCATACAAATCAACTCGCCTTTGTTGGTCTAAAACAGTTTTCAAACGCGAGTAAAATGAAAAGCGCTGAACAAAGAAAAAAAAAGACATAAAAAAACACAAACAGCAAAAAACTAATATTGCAGCATTTGTAATAAAAGTAGTTAATAGCTTAATACAATAAGCAAAATAAAGGACGTAGATAAAAAGTGTAAACATAAAAAAATAGGACAGATGGTTTGAAAACAAAAAGTAAAAGAGGTGATTGAAAAATACACCAGCTGATTTGTGTGCCTTCTGCTTTTTACGTTATTCAAACATAATTTCCAGAAATTATTACGTTTAATGCTGCATCACCTATTTAGTTTTAGATATTTAAATTCTCTTTTTACTCTTTTAAAAAGTGGGCCTTAAAGAATCACAAATTATTGCATTTTTCTTCTGTCTGCAGAGATCTTTGCTCCTTATTTACTCATGCTTTCAGCAAATCACTGCAGCCTCAGCTTGCGTAATAAAAAAAAAATGAGAAACCACTTGTACTCAAAGCAGATTTTGATCTGGAATCAATCCATTTGTTACACGGTTTTAGTATTTAAAAAGGTTTAAACTGTCGTACCTCACCAGTACTAACTTTTGAACCTGACACCACACTTAACTCTCACACATTTGATAGTATCTAATCAGAATGTTATTTAATTAAAAGTATCACGGGCATGCCTTTGATATGGATATATCCATGCATTATATTTTTCTTACTGTTATGGATTAAGTGCAGACGTGGATGCTTCCAAGAGATAGTAGGCCTGTTATGAACGCCACGCTGTCTCGTGTTCTCAAGCCTCAGCACTCCACTGTACCCACAATGCTCTGCTCAGACATTTTAACAGAGCGTCGAGCTATAAGGTGTGGCACAGCGGTGAGTCATTAACAATAACCTTGCACCCTTCGGATAAGATAACGCTGTCTTGAAAGCGTCACTTTTCGATGCTTGAATAATAGAGACTGAGGCAAATCATTTGAAATCTGTGATTTATTTAGTGTTACACATTAACTCAGAGATCTGCTACTTGTAAGTAGCGCTAATTGCTTCTACCACTCCGCTCTTTTCATTTTGTCACTCCGTCGTCGCTCTCCCACACTCCCTGCGCTTCCCTCTCGCCTCCTGCCTTGCCATAGCTCATTATTGTAATCTGTGCACTGAGGCCCGACTGCGTTGATTATGTCTGAATGAACGGGGGCCGAAGAGGGAGAGTGTGCTACGAGGGAGTGGGAGCGGGAAGAAAGGGAGAGGAGCCGCTTGATGAGTGTGTGTGTTGGAAAAACTACGGTCCGGCTTGTCCTGCTGCACGGGTCCGCGCTTCACTGTGGCCGAGGGTCCCCGTGGTTTCCTGGGAAGAAAAGGAGGTGGAGAGCGACTCAGAGTGTGTCTCGGCGTAAAGCCTCGCCGGCGGACCTTCGCTGCTTGACTTGCTCGGGGCCCCTTGGTCGGCTCACCCATTTCTTTACCCTCTCTTGACCTCTCCCTGTCATCTGACAGGGGTCATTGCACAAGACGATGGGATGAACCGTCTGCGTATACGTACACAAGTCAAAGCCCAAAAAAGGCTTCATTTGTTGAAGACTCGCGCTTCCAACGGTTAAGTAAAGCTCAAAAAACACATTTAAAGACATAGCTGTGCCAGCTGTGGCTGACACTGACCCGCTCCAGTGCGGATTCCCCCGGGGTGTCCCAAAGCGCTGTAGGGAAATCTGAGACCAAAACTACCTGATGCAGCATGTTGTTCAGGCAACAACAAGGCTGTTAGTTAGAGGTGGAAACTTGAAATGCAACGCCTGTGCGTGCGTTACACTTAAGGGCTGATAGATGGCCTATTGATCTGCCTATTTAGGACTAGCCCCCCCCCCCCCCTCTTTACCACCACCCATCCATGCAAATTGCTGGAGGAAATTGAAAAATGCCAGTGGGGATGAAATCCGATAATAGAAAGTGAAGCAGAATGAGATAAAAGTGCAGGAGTGAGAGAAGATGAGACCAAACTGGAACGTGTCCAAAAGTTAATTGCTCAGGAAACTGTGCGAGAATAAGAGGGCACAACTTTTAATCAATTCATTTTGAAGGGTATAAACTACATCTAATCTTGCAAGTGTGTACAATTAAAATCTACTTGTTCTTTCACTTTTGTTTGTGTTAAAAGATGTATGTCTTAGTTTTAACATCCCCAGACATAATTATTGTTTCTAATACATTTCATCATTAAGCTTTGTATAATTGGCTTGAAACAAATGCAAAAGGCTAGAGTCCCAAATATTGATGTCTTTAGTCCCAAAGTACTGATGAGTACTCCAGGAAAACTGGAGTTGTGATTAACATTTATTCACCATTCAGCGTATATTGTTCACTAACTGAAGCGTTTTCTTCTTTCGGTTTGGATTAAAGTAAAGTACTTTATTAAAAGAAGCCAATAACTCATCATTCATCGTGATTTATGTGCATCTAGAGATTGCATTTCAACAGAAAGCAAACTGTAATATGAGATAAAGTCTAAAAATGTCTCTGTTTTTCCTCATTACCAGTCTTAAAGACCTCACACTGCTGTAAATCTTTGGCACACAAGCGCAGACTGTACACCAATTAAAGAGCATCATCTCTAACACGCTCCCTCACGTCCTGTCCCCTCAGACACCCTCGTTAGGATAATGTGCCATTAATCTGCCGCTGAAAACACATTATTAGTCCAATCAATAGGTGAGATGGAGGGATAAAGGCAGAGGAAAGAGGATGAGGAGGACAGGAGGCAGCGGACGGATGCTCTATAAGTCTGAAGGGATGTGTTTGAGCAATGGTGGGGGTATTGACACTTATCCATAACACCAGCGAAAGAGCTCCAGTGTGCTCAGACAAGGAATACTCACTGTGGTTTCATGCTAACAGTCAATAAAGGTCCATTAGGAACAGAAAGAGTTATCAGAGGATGTTGACTCTCTCTAGTCCCATATTATTCCACACACATTCTTTGCAACAATAAAATACTTTTTGGAATTTGGTCATTTTCCTGTACTTTGGGGATTTAGGGAAATTTGTTTTTCAGGTCTGCAGTGGCCTGAAAAATAAGTAAATGTAAACATGCGAAACACGTAGAACAAAACTGAAGAATGTTAGACAAGCAACGCACAAAGTTAAAACTGCGGCGCGGTGTGAAGTGAGTTTTACACAGGGTTTCACACTTTCTGAAAATTCCATCTGAAAAGCACTCTACCGGTTGATCAAAGTTGTTTTTTGAATAAAAATCATTGCAGACGTTTTCATTCTTCTCATACTTCATGACTTTTTCTGTTAATTGCAGCTGAATAGCTTTGAGTCACCATCATGTGATTTGCACTAGAAACCAGATATTCAATTACACAGTATGAAAAGACATTACATTTTTTTTGTCACTGCCATAAAATCAGACTGCCATAAAATCAGACTAACATTTCTTGTTAGTCTGATTTTTTCAAGCAAATTATACATTTTTGTCCAAGGCCAGAATAGATGTTTTTAAAAAAAAATTATTATTAATTATTCATATTCAAAATTGTACATACTCCAAGACTATAATGCTTTTGAGAAAAGCACCTAAAAATCCCTGATGCTGATGTCACGCCTTTCTAAGCATCATAATTCATAGTATTTGAGTTAACTGGGCGCACACCTCTGTATTTTTAAGCAAAACATCAAACCCACACAAAAAAAGAAGACAATAAATCAGTTAAGCTATCAGGAGGAGAGTTTTGACCTCCACACCTCTGGTTCATCTTTGGGTACGATTTACAGTACCCAGAAGGTGCCACATTCATCTTTTCAAACTATTACATACAAGCAACATAAAAACAACAAAACAAAACAACAAAATGATTGTCAATAATGACAGATGTTACATTTGGTTGACAAGGGGATTCCAATTCTGAAAACACCATCCCATCTGTGAAGTACCAGGGTTTCAGCACCACCTTATGCGGGTGTTTTGCTGCAAGAGGGACTGGTGCATTTCACTATTTGGCTGACATAATGAAAATCGAACATTATGTGAAATTATTAAAGTGACATCTCAAGACCCCAGCCACAGAGTTAAAGCTTGAGTACAAATCCTCATCAACTTTATTTATAAACAGCTTTAACATCAGCACCAGCTGACACAAAGTGCTGTACATTAATAGAAATAAAATGGCGCTAAGTGATGAAATAGAAAAACTATGCACACAATAATAACTTAAGAAACTTGCTACAAAACACAATAAAGCAATGCAAAAGAGGTAAAAAAAATAAATAATTATACCCAGTACAAATCACGTAAAATAAAATCTCAGTTGGGTCGAAGACCACTGAGTAAAAGTACGTTTTCAAATGAGTTTTAAAAAAGGACAGTGAAGGGGCCTGTTGAATGTGCAATTGGGTAGCACATTCCATAACGACGGGTCTTTCAAACAGACAATAAACCAATCATAGCCTGAAATAAGTTACAACTGATTTAATGTATACAAAATAAATTTTTTGGAATGACCATCACAAAGCCCTAATCTTAGGCACAGCTGAAAAGGTGTCTGTGAGTAAACCTGAGTCCGTTTTATCATGTCTATCAGGGAGAATGGCCCAAAGTTACAGCACACTAAATTAAACATGTTCTAAGGTAGTCTATAAATTACAACAATATGAGGAAGACACAGTGTAGTGATTAAATGAGAGAATGTCTAATTTCTAGATGAACAGGAAGGGAAGTGTTTTTTGTTTTCGATAAGCAGGAAGTATCTTTGTAACGGAGCAGTACCTTAAAGGGAGAGAATATCAGAGGTAAATTAACTTTTTCTTGCTCTGAAAGGACCCAAAGTCATGTAATACACTCAAAAAAGTCAACCACAGCAGTTGTCCACTTTATGTCAACGTTATATTTCTAGTTAACACACAAAAAAGATGTCAATTGAGTTAAATTATTTTTTTCTAGAAAACATTCCATATTGTTTTTAAACACACAGACATATTTTATGTGTTAACTGGAAATAAATTGGTAGCACAAAATAGACAACTGGCTCGGTCCACTTTTTTGAGTGGACTTTTTTCTAGGGTACAACTGGTCATAATTAGCAACAGCTAACGTGGACAGATTGTTATAAAATCTTAATAACCAACAGATATAACTGGTTAATAAATGATGCACATCTGGCACTGTCAAATATGTTCATCAATGGTCCGGGATGTGTTCTGTTGTTTATACCTGCCTGATTTCACATCTCTTTACATGAGATAAAAGGATTTAAATGGCTCAGAATATGAGTTTGAAGGGAACATATTATGCATCTTTTCAACAAGTTAGACTAGGTCTATAGGGTTATACAAAACATGCTCATTAATTTTTTTTGCAGAAAATCATGCAAATTATGCAAATAAGCTGTAGCTGGGGTTTGAAACAGCTGGTTTTCCAGACAACAACAAAACCTTTACTCATTGCCAAAAAAACGATGCTTAGGTTGAAGTAACTTAAACTGTGGCAGCTGTAAATAAACAACAGAGATAAGGTCACCGCTGTGGGTAACTAATGAAAGGCTGATACTTACCCTACTGCACAAGAACAGAGGAATTTGTTGTTTGTCGGGGGTTGCAGGAATAAATAACTTAATTATGTTCTTGTAGTCATCGTTTGGGAATTACTGCAGCGTATAACTGCCACATAATCTAGAAACACCATTTTGGAAATTAAAGGTGGGCGTGGTTGCTGCACTGGCATGCTGCAGTGGGAGTGGCCTATGAGGACTTCCCCTGGAGTCCTATGTCCTGGCCAGAAATAATTTTGTTCTTTTGTCACCTCCAGTAAACAAACAAATCTTCATACTCTTAGTGGGAAGGAAGGGCCAAGTGTTTACAATAACATATTAAATAAATAATAAATAAATAAATAAATAACACATGTAAATGTGGTTGGTCAAAATAAATTCTACATAAATTCCACACTAAATCTTTTGGTGGAGCCGTAAAAGTTGGCTAATTTCTTATAAACCAATCATAGGTTTAAAATGTATATTTCTTGTGTGAATTCCAGCACCCCCTGGTGGTTTGGAGGCTCTAAGCAGAGGCTTTGTTCGCTTATGCCTTTGTTTTACTCTTTTAAAAAAAAATAACTTTCTTCAAAAAGTCCCACAAATATGGCCTCATAGACAAACAGAAACTCCTGTTAACACCTTGTTGGTGTTGTACCGCACGATGCAGTCATCCACATCTAAGCAGAGCAGAACATGTACTGTGCACACTGCAGCGTTGACCTGCAAGCCTCTATAGTGCCACAACACACAGAGACTCCCAGGAGACCGAGGACACACAGACCGGCTACTGAGTAGAAAGTTCCAGCTAAGCCTAATTCCTGAACATTAGGCACAAAGATCTTAAGGGGTCAGGTGGACATGGTATAACAAGGCCGGAGAAAAAGAGATATTGGGAACATTGGTCCTTTAGTTGGTATTACTGTATCTTTGCTTCCAAATTCTGTTTGGCTCTTGATGTATTTTATACAGCATTGCAGCAAAATTTGATAAAATGAAAACTGCTTCCAGTACTGGACATGTATTGAAGTTAAATATATGTAACATTTACAGAGTAAAACAACTGAGAAGTTCTTTGCTTGACTATGGTTGACTGAAGTCCACTGGTTTGGACAGATCTCCCAGCAGAGTGAACACAGTCATTACCCGACAAGCATTGTTGAGGCTTTGTGGGTTTGCAACCATAAAACTCCGAGGAGTGTTTTTCTAATAATTTCTCTTCTTTTGGTGCTCACTGGTCTGATAGCCGATGTTGAGTTAACCCAGAAGAGAATGAACAAAACGTTTAATCTTGTTTGGGCATATTGTTTAGGTTTTTAGAAAATTGAAAATAACTCTGTAATAGCACTCAATGTATAGCTTTACAATACTTTGAAAAGATTTCATAGCCCTCAAACGTTTCTATAGTTTGTTCCATTACAGAACATATCTGTATATATTTTGTAAGGTGTTTATGTAATAGACCGACACAAAGTTTTGCATAATTTGAGGTGGAAATAATTATAATTTTTTTAAATTACATTTTTTTAGTGTGGCGTGTATCATTATTCAGTCCCTTTGTTGTAGTTAGTGCATCAAGTCTGTTAGGTGATGTCTCTACCAGATTTGCACATATAGGGACTGCTGTTTTAATGTTTTGCTCTGTGTAAAGTGCTTCAGCCTGAGTGAGAGATGATAGAGAGTGTCTGTGGCTGTCAACGTTTTAGTCTTCCCACAGATTCTCATTTGGATTCAGGTCTGAACCTGGAATAGGAAATTCCAACACATAGAATGTGGTTTAATCTAAACAATTGTCACGCTGTGTATTTGTGTTTGCCGTCCTGCTTTAAATTTAGTTTTAATTTTTTTTTTACTTTATGAAATGATTGGCTTCTTCTTGCCACTCTTCTATCTTGGCCTGTCAACCGATTCTCCCAACTGAGCTGTGGATCTCTGCAGCTCCTTCAGAGTCACCATAATCTTATCTGGTGCTTTTCTGATAGGTGCTATCCTTGCCCAGCAAGCTGGTTTAGGTGAACAGCCTCATCTTGATGGATTGGTAGTTTTGCTAACTATTTTCCACATTTTTGTTTTTGGAATGGACTCAACAGCGCTCTGTTAGATTTTCAAAGCTTTGGATTTTGTTATCTATCCAAACTCTACTCTAAACTTCTCCACAACCTCATCACTGATCTGGCTGCTGTGTTCCTTCTTGGTCGTCATGATTATGTTTTATCACTGACGTTCTTCAACAAGCCTCTGAGGCCTTCACAGAACAGCTTCCCTGTAATGTTTGTATACTGAGACTGATTTACACACAAATCAGCTGTTTTCTGCCTAGGGGATCTCTGAAGGCAAATGGTGGCAATTGTTTTTTTTTCCAGGGGTATCAGAGTAAGTTTATCTGTTTATCAATTCAGATTTATGTTTGGAAACAATTTTGAAAAACTGTGAGTCATTTTCCTTCCATTTCCTAATTATGCATTACTTTGTAATGGTTTACCCCATGTCCTGAAGCTTATAGTTGTGGACTGTCAAAATGGTAAAAAGCTCCAGGTATATGCGCACGTTCGGAAAGGCAATGTATGGAAGTTTGAATAAAGGTGATGGAAAGCTGCACTTCTAAGATGTCAAGAGTGGGTAACAAACTGCATGCTTTGTTAGATTCTAGAAGAGAAATACCAATTTTATGCAGCTGATGATGAACAGACTATTGTGAATATCACTTAAGTTTTTCAGTGAAAATCTCAAACGAAATTTCTAAATGAAAAATTTCTTTTTCAGAGCTTTCTGTTTTACAACATACATGTGAATGCCCAATTACTTTCGTGACATCTTCAATGGCCCTTTGCAAAAACGCATGCAGCAAACACACTTCCTAGTAGTAAAGAGCGCCTCTCTTGAGGCCTATGCTCCCCCCGGCCGGTTACAGGGAGGCTCTAAGTGCTCTGTAATAGCCAACAATCAGCACAGAATGGATAGAAACCAATGTCTCGCCCTCAGGAAAGAAATATAAATAAATAAGATGAATAAATAAAAGCCCTGTGTCCTCACAACCGCATATTGCATTCAGCATGTGTTTTAAAATGAATATAGATTGGAGGTTGAAATATTTATGGCGCAGGCGTGGTGGGGTGTAGGTGGGTGGGTGGGGGGTTTGTGGGAAGGTGGGGGTTAATGGTGTGAAATCTCATCCCAAGTGCAGGAAAAAAACACCCCCCAAAAGATTTTATTTATTTATTGTTTGTTTACTTGTTTGGAGAGTTTTGCAAAAGTATTAATACCTCTTAAATATTTTAACATTTTGTCACGTTACAACCCCGAACTTTAATCTATTTTGTTGAAATTTTTGTCGCAGACCAACTATTGTAGCACATTATTATGAAATGGAAAGAAAAATACACACAACTTAAAATCTTTTTACCAATAAAAAAAAAATAAAAATAAAAATCAGAAAGTGTGGTGTGCATTTATCCATCCTGACCATCCATCCTGGGTCCTATGTCCATCAGTCAGTTGGTGAGAGGTGGTGTACACCATGGACAGGTCACCAGTCTATCACTGGGCAGGTGTGCACATATGCAGTCCCATTTTATTAAAATTACGTAGCTATCCTGTACTAATCCTGTCAAAACATTGCCTGTGTTTTTTTCTAGTTAAGTAAACTCTTGCTCCCCCCGTCAAGTAAATAAATTACAAAATGTTTGTGATGGGTTTCTGCTTGTTAACTCCCATAAAGCTAAATTCAGTTTCTGTGCTTATTGTCTCTGTCCTATACCATATGCTTTTTTGCCATCTGCTATAAACCCCCACAGTGCTCCTGATCTCTATGATCATAAAGTCCAGGTCACTGCTTTTGTAGTTTAAAGTGTGAGTCATATTTTTTCATTGCTACATCAGAGATATGCCTGTTCTGCAGTATTACGCGAGAAGCCACTTAAAGTATACTATGTATTTTGTTGTTGTGGCTCTGGAAATTACAAACTATAGCTGTGACATCCTGTGATCACTTCCACCAACCCTTTTCAAAGCTACTTGTGGGTTAATATGACACACTTGACTAAAAGGAACGTTTTAAGTATGAAAACGTCAATGAATAATCTGGCTTTCGTAAAGGAAATACAATTAGCTCAGACTAAACACTGTCAATTATACTGGAGTTAAGCATGTGAGAGGGGAAGTGTGAGAATGGGCCTCAGAGACATGCTCCTGTGTTGTGAAAACACAAATACAGATGGCTGGATAGGATGGGATCTGACTACCAGAAAGGCCAGGAAGCAGATGAAAACCAAAATCAGAGGAAACTGATGAAAACCGAAATCAGAGACCACTAAGACTTTAACATTAATATTATCATTATTTCGTAACTCACATGCCAGTCAATTAGTGCCACTGTGTTTCTAGCAGGTAGATGTTATAGACAGTTGAAGACATATGGTATATAAAAGGCGACAACCTTTTTCTGTTGCTATTTGACATCAAATCAGACCAAACCTTTCCTATTTTAGGCCACTCATTGTTACCAAAGTTACTGCATGGAACGTTTTAAGTATGCAAACTTCAATGGATTTGAAGAAATTCACTGAAGTTTGCGAAATGCCGAAATAAAGAAAGTGAGATATTTTTTAGAGAATTTCTTAGTTTCCCATGAGATTCAGTTGTTTCCATAGGATAACATTAAAATACCTTAAATAGTGCATAATGCAAGTTTGAAGTTATATATAATTTATTCTCTTTCCCATACACGCCCTGTCAATTGCCCAATGTATATATGAATTATCTTCTATTTACCGCAGTTGCCTCTATGGGCTTCTATAGACGTGTTGCACATGCTCTCTTTCACCTGGCTACTTTGTTGAGTCTCCACCATAATTGATGTATTAGTGAGAGAACACGTACTAATCTCGATATTTATAGCTTCCGTACCTCGGAAGACATTACGCCGCTAAACAAAAGACTTGTGCAGTTGCAGTGGCAGATGCTTTTCCTCTTCTACCAAGCACATGCACAACACTGGTGTCATTTCAACTTGTCACCAGAGGGGGCAGATGTCTGCAAAAACCCTGGAGCTTACGCTAAGCTCCTTTAAAGCTAGAGTCGCAATTTTGTTGGAAGTTTTGAATAACTGTGGATATGCAAGACCGTCTTACCTGCTCTTCCGCTCCTCAGAGAGATGGCGTGAAAAAAATCTCCCAAATCCACTCTGTTCTTATTTCTTTCTACTGAGGCCTTCCTCGTCTTCTCATTAACATGAACTTCTTGGGACTCTCAGCCATGTTCAAAGACGTATACAGTGGGAGCAGCGAAACTACAATGAACGGCTAACACCGAAGCTAACCACTAACCTAACCGCTAAGCTAACCGCATACATAAACACTAGAAGTGTCCATGCAGAAACTAACAAGGAACATTCACGCACACTGGCGTTACGTGAGCGCATCAGAATGATTGGCCTGTGGGACAACCAATAGATAAGGTGATACCTCCGGAGCTTGAGGGACAGAGGAGAGTGAGGAGAGGAACAAAACTCTGACAAATCACTGCTCTTCGCACCAAAGAGTAGTGACTGGTTAGATATTTTACAGTCCTGTAGCTCACGCAGAGATGGATTTTTTGACATCCTTTTTCTGAATACATAATTTATTATCTACTTTCAGGATGGAAGGATGATTTTACCCAGTATAATAAAAAGTGTTTCTGAGTAAGATTACCAACTATAGCTTCAAACAATTTAAACATGCTTTCAAAAGGTTCTGCTAGGTCAATGATAAACATTTGATTTAGATTTAATTGACTGACTGACTGATTGATTGATTGATTGATTGATTGATTGATTGATTGATTGATTGATTGATTGATTGATTAAGCATGCAAGTGACCATAACACAGTGAAAGAAAAACTTGTTTGCCTGGTCAAAAGAGTGAGTAGAAGTGTAAATTTATGCTATACTCACTTATTCTTTCTGGATCATATACACCCTGCCTTTTTGCTGACTATATAAATTGTAAACAGGATTTCAGAAATTATGTAGATACATGGTGCATTAGTTGATTGTTAAATATATTTAGCATATTTTAGATTTTTATCCAATGAACCTAACGACACACAGAGATTCTCCAGTATATACACACATATGCATAGTTACACGATATGCATACATACTGTACCCACATACAGACAAAAAAGAGAATCAATAGTTACTTTCAGCCCTGGTTTCTATACCCACTGATTATATTATTGCATAATGATTAGAAATTGTTCAAATTTGGACACTGATTTAATTCCATATTTAGATCCCTCATAATCTCACATCACAAACTGATACACAGAATAATTTCCCGGTGGTGCAGAACATTTTGTGCTTCAAATTCAAACTTTCAGCATATTGGATAAACTTCTTGCCAGAAATGGAAAATTTTTGGCGTCTGATCATTTCTTGCTTTATTTTTTTTAATGTCTGTAACTTAATATGTCTTAAATTTTACCAGTGTAGATGTTCTGAACAGTGGGCCAGTATGATCCAGACAACAAGAGTATTCTGGAGTATTATTAATGGATGTAGTGAAGTTATTGCCCCAAAGTTCTGCACAATAATTTAAATATGGAAAGACCAAACCCGATTAAGGATTGGGGGATTTGGGGTCAAACACAGACTTGGCTTTACTGTGGACAAATGTGCTTTTTGAAATTTTTTTGATAATGTATTGGATGTGAAGTTTTCAGTTAGCTTTGTTATCAATAATTACTCCAAGAAATTTATTTTCATGCACTCTTTCAATTTTTACTCCACCAATCTCTTTCTTGGTGTCATTATTAAATTTACAATGTCCAGCTATCATAGATTTTGTTTTGGTTAAGTTTAAGGATAATTTGTTCTTTTCAAACCATATTAATGTTAATTTCTTTCACTACATCACATTACAGAAGAGTAGTAGAGATAGTAGTAGTGGTGTTGTCTGCAAATAGTGCAAATTCCAAGTCTCTGAGACTTTAGAAATGTAATTAATATCTAATGTAAAACATTTAGGACTCAATAGTGATCCCTGTGGTACACCACAAACAATATCAAAACATGTTGAATAGATGCCATCTAGTAGAACAACAATTCTCCTGAGTCCATATTTTCCTACTTGTCAATTAAAAAAATTATCATTAATATAATTATCATTAGTATAAAATGCTTCCTTTATCTCTTTGAATATGCTGAGATTTTTGTTGTCTAGACCATTGGTTAGTCCCTCTCCATGATTACCAGAGCTGTAGAGAGTTGTGACCTAAAGCCATATTAATTTTCAGTTATAATCTTATTATTTTCAAGAACATGTTCAGTCTGTCATT
Organism: Fundulus heteroclitus; assembly: GCF_011125445.2. Taxonomy (NCBI): domain Eukaryota; kingdom Metazoa; phylum Chordata; class Actinopteri; order Cyprinodontiformes; family Fundulidae; genus Fundulus; species Fundulus heteroclitus. The sequence goes on along the minus strand of NC_046365.1, from coordinate 21,754,525 downwards.
AAACAGATTTTCCAAAAGGTTAGAACATTGTAAAAGCAATGATACAAGTGTATAATTTGGGTACTTATGCTTGTTGTCAATTTTTGTGTAACAGTATTACTTTGAGAGCCATTTTCACTTTTGTGGAAATGATCCAGTGTAATGACCATGCGTGGAGAACCAGATTTTGAAGCCGACAGTAGGTATATATTCTTAAAAGTTTGTCAGGAGTGAAGACGGTGGCTGACAGGACAGGTAATGGTTGTAATGTTTGAATGTGGATGGCAGGAATTGACCATGTGAAGATGGCAGAAACTGTCTGCCCAGGTGATGATGGCTTGATACTGGCAGAACAGGAGGAAATGGCTGAGATGGACTGACCAGGTGATGGTGGTGGCAAGTGACCCAGAGCAAATGCAGATGAATCTTCAAGGAAAGCAGAGCAGGCTCTGGATCCTCACAGGAAAACACGAAGAAGTCGGCGGTGCACACAATCACTAGAAAACAGGTCTAGTAAGGGCAGGGCTAAATCAGAATCAACAGGCAACACACACAGAGGGGTAACTCACAGGCAGTGAGTAGAGGGGCGTTCTGGCAGGGAGTGGTCGTGTGAGTCAGATATAAGTAGGTGGAGTAACAGGTGAAAGACTTGGCCTGATTAGAAACTGATTCATGTGAGCTGAGCGGTGATAGGAAAGAGAGGAGCATGGAATGAAGAAGGATCAGCCAATCAGTCCAAAAAACATAAACCAGTTTGGAATGATAAATTATAGATGAACATTAATGGTTGTGAAATTCCCTCTGTATGTGCTTGTCAAACTGCTCGAGTGGTCATGGAAGTGGGACCCAAAAAAAAACCAAAGCAATGTGACGTCTGTGGCAGCTTCTTGCTTTTTTTTAATTTATTTCGTAGCCAGCAGTGTAAGCAAACAGAACTACTAACAACAACAAATGACAAACAGCTTAAATACAAATTAACCTAAATTGGGAAAAACTATTACTAGGGTTGCATCATATGAAAATGGAAAAATACACTATTTACACTAGACAAAAAGCAAACAAAACAATACATTTATAAACTAATACAAACTGAAAATATCTTAAACACATTCCAAAAATTACTTGAAAATCTGTATCAACAGAAAAATCCACTCTGGCCAACATCACCCCTTTTACCCACCCTCTTAGTTTGAGCCAAACCGGGAACCAATAAATTGTGTGCAAATCCCTGGGGACTGTTTTGTCTGCGCACCTGAGAGTGACACGCCAGGATGAGGTCCCTGCACTGCAGATGAAGACAGGTCCAGAAAACAAACACAAATTCCAAACAAACAAAATAAACAAAAAGGAAAAACCAGTTGATAAGTTGTTTAACTGTTTTCTATTAATGCATTTTTGTGCAATTTGACATGCTCATTGTTACACCCTCCTTAATATTTTTCAGGAATGCCATGCTGGTTCCACGTAAATCTGTACACTTTCTGGTCCTAAATGTATAAACTGTATCCAAATGTTTTTTTAATATGGCAAGTTTAAGAAACATTGAGTGTGGGTTTCTCTCCACTGACCCATGCCAGTTTAATCCTGCAGAATGTTATTTTTATCATTTTTTTTAAACTTTTATTAATAGCATTATGCGCTGCACTTTAATAATGCTATTTAATGTACACCAGATTCATCTAATGTTGTTTTTATTTTCCTCTACTACTTTTTGTAATATTCTTTCTCACACAATCTTAATATTTATGTATTTTTATATCTTTTATTTTTTAAGTTCCATCTCTTTAGTCCTTAAACATCTAAACTTTGGGTGAAGAGAATTGTCTTCTTTTACAAGCATTTAGGAGTCCATTTGTCAGCCGTGGACAAACTACTATACTTTTATTTGTTCACTGAACATTGTTCCTTGTACAGTTTTGTACATTTTTCCAAAAATTATTCAAATGCTCCATTTATCTCTTTTACTTGGTATATTTTGTCCGAGGATTGTGTTAGTAAATCACTTTTCAAGTTGATGATAGATTCTTCTGTTCTCACTCTCTTACACGTCTTTACTTTTCTAGTTTGTCTTTGTGATAACAGTGAACAGCTTATGGCAATCGAGGTGTAAACTTTTCAGCAATTCATTATACATGCACGAGGCTTAAACTTCAGGGCATTTAGGTCATTCGAATGGACAACGGCCCTAAGCATAGTTGGTTACTAAAGTGGCTTAAGGACAATAAAGTCAATGTTTTCCAGTGGCCATCACTATCCCCTGATCTCAGTGCCATAGAACACCTGTGGGCAGGATTGAAAAGTTAGACATGACCGGCTTGCTTCCGCTGATTCATACTTTTTCGTCAACCATTGCTGTGGGATAACATTTCATTCTTCAAGCAGCATTTGTCACAAGTCAGACAGTGTAGCTGTTTTTGACACCTTGACACAAATAGCAGACCCACGCCGATTTTACAGGTGTTAAGTAGGGTTGAGGTCAGGACTGTTGTAAGGCCATTCCATCCTCTCCACTCCCTACTTCTGAAGGTAGTTTCTGATAAACCCCACCCTGCAGGGGTGAGCATTTACATCCTTGAGGACATAATCTCTTCCCTAGTTACAGAATTTGATTATAGATCGTATCCTGAGATGACAAGCTTCCCCCCTCCTGAGAAACAACCTCAGACCAGAATCCCCCCTCCATAAAATTTTACACTTAGCACAGTACTGTTAGACAAGTACCGCTCTCCTAGAAACCACCAAAATCCAGCTCATCAGATTGGCAGACGAAAAGGCATGATTTCTAATTCAGGAGAATGTGCCTCAACTGCTCTAGGGTCCAGTGGCGCCGTGGTTTACTAACCTGGCAAACCAGATTGATAATATATAGCACTCACCGTTCTGCACACTGTCAATCTGGGTCTGCTCCCATTGAATTTGGGGAAAGGAGAGACATTCAGCAGAACCTTCTGAGATGATTGGGCGAAGTGACACCTAGTGCCTGCCTACCAAAGGCTGGTTTTAGCCAGTCAAGGTATTGAATGAAAATGTAAGCAGCAGGGGTGCCATGAGAAACCACAAATAACGCTTGTCAAGGTACCCTTATTTGAAAAGTGACACTCGTGGATCCTCCTGCACTGCCATGTTTATTATGTTGGTTTGTCTGTGGGCTTGGCACCTCTTGTTTTCATCACAGTTGTATTTCCTGTATTCAGCTTGCATGTAAAGTTAGTGCTTTACACCACAGCAGCTGAAGCTGCTCAGCTATGGAAACCCATTCCATGAAGCTCTCAATGCACCATTTCTGAGCTAATCTAAAGGCCACCTGAAGTTTTGGGCTCTGTAGTTATTTACTCTGCAAAAAGTTTGCAACCTCTGTGCACTATGTGCCTCAGTATTCGCTGCACTCCATTGGTTAACGTTGCCTACCAGTTCATGGTTGAGTTGCTGTCATTCACAATTGCTACAACTTTGTTATAACACCACTGAAAGCTAACTGTGAAATATTTAGGAGCAAGGAAATTTCACGACTGAGCTTGTTGCACAGGTGGCGTCCTATCACGCTGGGATACACTGAACTCCTTAGAGCAAGGAATGTTTGTAGAAACAGTCTGCATAACTAGCTGCTGGATCTTATACACATTTGACCATTGAAGCGATTGGAGCACCTGATTTCAATTATGTACTGCATACCAAATCAACCTACCTCACATACATTACAGCATTTATAATACTCATTTATTTCGGCATTCCCATTTGCTCCACTCATCACACTTCGGACATGCATGTTTGTATGTATATGTGCACCTGTAGATCACTTCCACCTCTAACAAGTACCCAATAATGACAAATATGGAAACAATATTTACTCCTGCTTCCTTTGCACTCTGCTTGTTGCACCATTGCAATATCTGCTCAAATTGTCCGCTTGTTTATAGTGAGTTAATTTGTGTTTTCTATACTGCAGACTGTGTTAGATTTTCATAACTGCATTATTGTGTTATTGTATTATTACATAAGTAAGCACATTGTGAGCATTGTGTGATCCAGAGTCAAATTGCTCAAATTTGTACACCTACCTGGCAAATAAAGCTGATTCCGATATGGATTGATGGGTGGGTAGTTTTGGCTATATAGTGTATGTGGTCCAATTAAGATCCAATAAATAAGGTTCTAATCAAGCCGGACAACAATAGAATAAAGATTCAGTTGATCATTTATTGCCAGTTGGTAAAAAGTGACCCATCTATGGAAGCCGAACTTTGCAGCAGTCTCTCATCTGGAGAAGGCATTTGTTGACAGTGGAGAGGTGATGATGTTTGTTCATTTTGACACTGCAACAGTTCATGTCAGCGATATTTCACCATGTTACCCAGACATCGTCCATAAAATATTGGTAATTATTTAGAAATGAATTTACAGTTTTTAGCAGTCATTTTAGAAATGCAAGGATGCAGATGTCTTTAACCACTCATAAAGGCACACTCAGACTGAGACAGTATGAGGACCTGTAGTCCATTCTGCGCTCCAGTTTAAGCATCTGATTTGAGCAGAGCAGACAAGCGAGAGCAGCGTGCCCTAGAGTCATGTAAAATGCAAAGGAATATACTACTCTATTAAAACCTCCTGATAGCACAGACAGGCAATGCACACATACTCAGATTCTCACATGCACTCTGGTTTTTCTACACACAATTTAAAGCGCTCGTGATTAAAACTGCCACATTAGATGCGACCATTGTGCAATCCTTGATTATGACTCGATTCTGATTATATGCATCTAAATGCCAACACATTAGTACAAACTAGAACGATCAAAGCCGTATTCATTTCATGTGAGTTATGTAATCAGATCCAGGGATGTGTTTAGTCTCAGTTAACATAAAGGAAAAATCTGTTTCTTCAACCAACACAGAATTGACCCAGATTCAAAGCTGCAGTTTGTTAACCATCTTCCTGGCACCTCCTGGTCCCAACTTGTCATCTGGTATCTCTTCCACAACACTTCGGAGTGCACTCCTAAGTGTACTTAACTCTAGCACGACCACATGTTCTTGTTACATTATTAAACCCTCCCAACAGACTATCAACTTTTTACTCTGCCTCCTGCTTGAAGTTGGATTTTTTTTTACCGTTCCAGCAGCTCTCGGCTAAGCCCAACCCCCACTGACTTTTTACATTCACATCTACACCTCAACGATATATTTACTCTTAAGAGGGCTTAGTTTTCTGTCTAAACGAATTGGCTTTGTGATTTGTAAGGAGGAAAAAAAAGGTGTCAGTGGCGGATCTCTGTCAAGCGTCATTTAGATATAAAAATGTTAGATTTACGTGAGGCCCGCTGTGTTGCAAGGCAGAATAAGATGATGTCAAGCTTGGTCATCTGCTCATCTCCTGTCGGTTTGCCTGATTTGCCTGCAGCGCAGTAATGAGCATGGCGCTTCCCTCTTGTTGGTGAGCCAGAGGTTAAACAGGGTTACTGCAGTGATGTCTAGTCGTGCATTTCTCTTCACGAGCATATCAGAGCGTCCAAACCTCTATATGTGTGCAAACAAAGGAACAAAACACTTGGAGAAGAGCTCAGGTAGCAGCGTGTATGGAGATCCGTTACTTCCTGAGTTCGCCTGTGATTTCAGCGCAGCTATTTTTTCTTTTGCACATTTCTGTTACACTTTCTCTCTTGCATGCTTCTCTAAAATGCTCACTCACCCCGAGCCACTTGTTTATCCGTCTAATGTTTGTTCCTGTCAGGGACAATATGTTCTGTCTCTACCACAGTCCACTCAGTTATTCTTCCTATGGCCCTTGGGCTGTTCTAAGTCAGGCTGTGTCCTGAAAACACCTTCTTCTCTGACCAATGGAGGACTTTAACTATTTATGGCTGTAAAAGGTATGCTCCGTACAACCAAAGAAGCTAAGCAACATTAAATCTATAGTGAAAGAGTATTCTTTTTTTTTTTAATACCGAATGCATACAGAGATCATTTTAGGATGTCAGAGAAAAATCAGACACTTCTGAAAAAACATTCCCCCCCATTCCCTATAATAATATACGATAATATAATATACAAGTAAAGGTTATTTTTGCAATAACAAAGGAAATGTAAAAAAACAGTACAGCTCCTTGGAAAAAGTATATAAATTCACACGATTTCAAGTTTTCCTATACACAATAGGGTAAAAAGATAAGTTTGCAGCACACTTCTGTGTTTAGTTTCCTTGAGACTGAATGCAGAAGTGTGTCACATTTTTAACATTGTAGGACTTCCTTTCACAGCAATTGCAACTGCAAGTTTCTTGGGGTATGTCTCTGAAGCTTAGACTGGCCGTTTTCCCTATTCTTCTTGTTGAATTATTTATGTTTGAGTTGAATTGGACTAAAAAAGTCAAATCAGTTCCATTTTCAAGTAATGCCACACAGTTGTGGATGTTGACTGGGCCTTTTTAACACATGAATATGCTCAGACCTAAACCTGCTATTCTACCTCTAGTTGTATGTTTAAGGGTTGCATCCTGCTGGAAGGTTAACCTTTGCCCAAGGTTTACATCCGGGATTGTCCTTTTAACACCAACATCATCTTTTTTAGCAACTCTGACCAGCTTACTTGTCCTTGATGAAGAATAGCATTCCCACAGCATGTCGGCGCTACCACCCTGCTTCTCTCTGGGGCTGGTTTCTGTGCATTGTAATGTTTTCACTACACATAAAATCTTACATGAAGGCAAGAATGTTTACTTTTGGTCCACATGTTTGCTGTGTTCCTTAGTTGGTTTGTGGCAAACCGAATCTTCTTTTCATTAATGACTAACCTAGCCCACTGATTGTAAGGTGAGGAAGAAACAATGTATAGTTGACCAGATGAAGAAAAAGTGAGGACAAATGAAGATAAACAAAGAAAAAAACAGGATTTATTTTGTACTTACATTGCTAATAATAGCAACATGGACCTTCTCTAATAAGCCACAAAGTAAAGTGGTCTCCCCAGGCCATCAACATGTTGAAAGGAGAGCAAAAAAGCCTCATATTAGCTGCTATTAGCAGAAGCAATAACTACCAGTAGCCTTGAAAATTGAATTTCAACCCTTGATGTTTTGCACCTTTCGTGAAATTAAGACCAGAAACTTCAATATATTTTATTACAATTTTCACGAGACAGACCATTTGCATTCAATTCCTTTTATTCTAATAGCTCCTCAATAACATGCAGTTTAATCAACTACCTTCAGAAGTCACGTAATTGGTAAATTACATTGCTACAACATGCAAATTATTTTAGCGTGAAGTGCTGTCTGACCAAGCCAAATTCCAGGTATCCTTTTTATTAGTCATAAAATATATTTAGTACGCAGCAGTCGCTCCATCTTGGCTATAAATCAAGCACCTGAACACAACACGTCTCAGACAGGGCTGAAGCCTGCAGGGGAATATTAGATGCTCTACTACAATTGCAAGGACCTAGAAGAGTTTGTTGTTTTAGAAGAGGGCTACCTTTACTTATACAGCAAACCAAAGGGCAAAATGAGCAGACGGATAATAAATAAATAACATAAACAGTATACACACATGATAGAAATAAAAAAACACGAGGACAAAATAAGTGATTCTTGTCTGTCTGTCTGGATTTGACATAGAGATATCCTGGAGGCATCCACCCTTTCTTCTGGATCACTAAAAGCCTCGAAACACTTCTTGACTCAATATTGGCGAGGTGTGTGAAGATAAATAAATAAGTGAATAAGAAACATTTTAAGGCTAAAAACGCTCTTATCGCAGTGGTTCCTTGTATGCCCTTTGGCCATCCAGCAGAGGAACATGTGTCCCCTTTACAGAGTTGTGTGTGTGTGTGTGGGGGTGGGTGGAATAGAGAACCATCAATTTGTACAAAGTTTGTACAAATTAAGTCATCCTCTTGAAAGAGACAAAACTATATGTCATTTGATAATTTATGTGGTTTTATTTTAGTTATTCTTAGTGTAACGTCTAAAATGTTGCAAAAACGGGCTGACAGGGACTTCATCTCCATCAACCTGTCCTGTACCACACGTCTTTGAAATGTATTGTAATGATATCATAAGCTACGTACAATCCAGTGCGTCTGCATGCAATGAAAAACTGTATGTCTACTTCCTGATTTATGATGCCGTATCGGTAATCAATATGGCTCTTTTAAGTCCTTTGGATGCAGTGATTGATACTTGGAGTGGTCAGCATATGGACCGGGAATCCGAGCTGTACGTCTGAACGTTCCCATATGGGTAACAGTATATGCAATGCAGTCAGTGCATTTATTGTTTGTGCTCAACTGAATTAGTTAGAAATAAAAAAAAACAAGAAGAAAGTTAGGAATAAAACGGAAAAAGTGAAGTTTGCCGATTACTAATAAAGCTTTTCACGGTGGGGTTTTAATATACTTCTCACTCATCTAGAATACCTGAAAACTTGTTTTTGCCATAATTATTTCATTGCTATATTCTTGAAAGTACCTCCATGGTTGAGCTTATAGTTCTTGTCTCTCTTTCATGTGAGAGTTGATTTGACAGCAGGGTTAGATGGAGATAAGACGATACAGAGGCCTCTTTTTGGTCATCTGTCAGCGGACTGAGACAAGAAGCCCCCTGACTGACATATTTTACCTCCAGCAAGGGACGGGAGAAAGGGCAGCTACTTTGATTGAGCTTTGATTAAATGTTGTTAACAATCCAGAGAACTGGTCAGGCTTTTTTTTTTTTTTTGCAAATCTGGCTGGCACATGAGCAAAGTGACCACGGACAAAAGCTACAAAGAACTCCTCGATTGAGCTTCAGGGATACGATGATCGCTCAGCTGGCACAGAAAGCTGCTGCTGAAATAAGCTGTCATGCCGCCATGTCAATAGTAGCTTTTGACAGAGTCACGAATTGTATGTTTGTCACTGCGGGTTTTGCTTGTGAAAAGCTGTTAGCAGAAAGCTTAGAATAAATGTACATTATCTATAGGTGACAGAAAAGAAATAAAAAGTTTTGTTTGGATTCAGTCAAAGAGTTGTTGCCATGAACTTTTTCTCGGCTTATACAAAAGTTGTTTTGCAGCTTTTAGCCTTCATCTTACCTGTGTTAGCAGCTTGTGAGGCTGCTCCAAATTATTACCGAGGAATGTTTCATCCGGGGCGATGAAAGACAACAACCGCACTCATCTTATCAGCTCCTGGTGATCAGGTCAGATACTCAAATCCCTGCGTGGGGGATAAAAGCTGTCCAAAGCAGGAACACGAAAATAACACTCTCATTCTATGGTTGTTTCCCAATGCAAATATTCATTTAAAGTGCAGATTGTTTTGTATTTGAGCTCATATCTATTTTTTTTAGACGTTAAAAATGGTTCGTAATTTTTTTTGTGCCTTTTGGTTGCAGAAATAAAAGTTGCAATAGTCCTTGAAAGGGAATGGAATGTCATAAAAAATACATTTATTTTACTGATTCAATTCAAAAAGTGAAACTCTACACCAAGAGTGGCATATTTAACAGCTGTTTTTGTATTTTAAAATGTAATAATTGTGGACAACTGCTAATAAAAAGATTAAATACATTTTCTTGTTAGATGGAAATGTTATAAAACACCAATAAAAAGGCCGAAATGTGTGCAGTTCACTCTGTCCAAATCTTTCCTCTCTTGAAGGTACTTGAATGTTGCCGTGGTTCTGCCTATTGCTTTTCCAATTTTTCTCAAGTCTCCTCCTTATCCTTCAAGTGACGCTGAACTTTTAATCTACTAGTCAGTGACTGTGTGGACAGTAACACATTTTTGCACTAGAAATTGGATTTTAAGGGTCTCGAGTAATTTTCTAATTTTCTGAGAACAGAATGTTGAGGCTTGATTAGTTGTAAAGTCAAACCACAACAAACACTTAATATATGTAATGGATTTGTGTAAAAAGCTTCACTTTTGGATCATCAAAACAATGTTTTTTTAAACAATATCCTTCCTGCCATGCAGCTGTAAATGAGGGAGTTACTATAACTAAAATACTGACAAATTGCACACTTATTAGTAGCAACTGAAAGCTGAAATAGCAACAATAGAGAAATAGTTTGCTAAAACAATGTCTCATTTTTGACACCAGTCATTTCTTTGTTTCTCAGTTATATTCACTTTTTATTCACAAATGTAGACAATTTGTGATAAACACTGTTGTAACCATTTAAATATACATTCATATAAAGACATCAGTGACTTTAATTTATCACATGTAACTTGATGTAATTTACATGCTTGTAAAAACAAGATTTGTCCACTTTTCATCCTCGTGTACAGACGGGAATTTGTGTTTGAGACATTCACATGCCCTTTAGTTTGAGAAAAGTTCAATTTTAGACGCCATCGTATCTCATGTTTCTGCTGTACACTAAGGCCTAAGATTATTTATACCCCATGGCAGATTTTGATTTAAAATTATGTTAATTTAGCCAAGAAGTTTGCTTCTGATGGGAAATGGAACACAGAGTTATATACAGAGAATCACAAAAAAAATCTGCTATTCATGTTGTATTAAAATGGCATCTTAAAATTTGCCTCTAAGTTTCGCAAACCCTATTTTAAAATTGCTTTTTGTGTTTTTTTTACTGATATGTCAGCAATTTGTCTTTGGTGGCGGGCTTTGAGTTAGGAGGGCTTCGGTACCATCACCCTTATCTTTACCTTCTTCCATAGATTCACTATCAAGAAATATTACAGGGATAGTGAAACAGCATTGGTATCACTGAAAACACGAATATTGTTGCTGTTCAACAGAAACCTTGTATCTGGGAAATTGGAGATTAAAATGTAAGCTACTGCTTATCAATGCAAATTCACGATGTTTAAAAGTTTGGAATAATCTCTCCTGGATATTTATTAGTGGAACTACATTCAGATGGGAACAGAGATCAATAGAGCTGCTTCATGCAAGGAAAAAAGAAAAAAAAGTGGCCTATAAATAAAATATGACTATGAAGTATGCTCAAATGCATATAAAAATTAAATGAATCCTCGAACAGCATATGATGAATTTGTACTGTTCTCAAAGTAGAGCAACAGGAAAAAAGTGAAACAAACTGGACCAAAGTGGAGCGTCCTAAAAAGTGACATTTTATTGATTCCTTGGATAAGAAACTGTAACAAAAAGCCTTTTAAACACAAACAAGAACGGACACTTTAGATATCAGATCTCAGCGTCCTTTACTTTGTGCTCAGAGCTGCGCTGATTGCAACAGATTTCAGATGAGGTTCAACACACAGAAAGAGCGTGAGCGTGAAACTTTCTTTTAGTGATATGTAACGAAAAGGGAGGAAAACAACATACTACGACATAATAAAGAAATAACCCCAAAACCAGGTTTCAGCTCGGCCTTATTCTGGGTGTTAGTGTACGTTTTTTATCCACATGGTAACCAGAGTCCTAATAAATAACCTTGACACGTTCACAACAGCTTGTGTTTTCCTGTGTGTGCAATTCAAGAAAGATGAATACATAACTCGCCGCTCATAATCCAATCTGTGACTGATTTAGCTGTCTGCTGCCCAGGAGCCAGCCAGGCGCTACGGGATACCCCATCCAACACTCTGCTTTCCCAACTCCGGGACACTGAGACACCGGGATACCCCCGCGGGGCCCGCGCCAAGCCAGAGCAAGGCTGATCACCTTAGTCTAAAGTGACGTGACTGCAGAACGCGGAGGCGCACACACTTCAGGTTGTGTGCATGCCGGGGACTTTCAGAGGCGATGCTGCATTAAGTAAGGATGTGTGCGTTGGCCTGTGGTGTAGAGTGTCGTCCCTGAAGGGGCTTGAGAGGTGTGCGTGTGTTTGATCTGCCGTACGTATTTAAGTCTCCGAGGCCGCGGGAGATTGAGTGTTGTATGTTTTGGCATGTTCACTTGAATGTAACAGAGACAAAAAAAGAGTCCCAGAGAAATGTTTCACTGCATAGTAATGGCACATTGGAACAGGCTGAAAGACGTCCACAACCACACAAAATACACAAAGGAAATACTTGCTGGCATTAATCCTCGGGCAATGGATTGGAATAGCCATTCCCTCAACGTCTGGACAATAATCATCACTATGATTTTCACCACCGTCTTTCAAATCTTCACGGCTATTGCCTCTGGCTCTTATTCATCTAACATACAAATACTCCCTTTGTTGCTGGGCTCACAGAAAAAAAAAGCCAGTCTGAAAACATACTGAGTGATTAATACCTAAATTACTCCTCATGAGAAAAAATCCAGACTTCTAGCCTAATGAAGGAGAAACATCCCAATAATAAGCTAAAACTCAAGCATCTGGCGTCATGCAAAAGTAAAAGATACACCTTGGGCTTTTCTACATGTTGTATGATTACTAACACAAACCTCTCTATATATCATTAGGATTGTATGTAAAAGACCTACACAAAAATATACTATTTAACCAGGAAGTCCCTTGGATAAAACCTTTTCTACAAGGGAGACCTCGCCAAGGGGCCCACCAGTACAGTAATACAGAATAATAATAAAAAAAAAGAAATAGCACACAAGTAATTAAAAATAAAAACAGTTACATTATTCAGAATAATAGGTTTTCAGAAAGGTTTCAAATTTCCTCAGGGCAAAAAAAATGCTGAGTTGAAGAAAGCCTTGCGATATGTCCATGATCAACATTCTGCATAGCAAACTATTGCTTGAGTTAAGCCCCTTTTACTACATTACCCCAACATAGAATCAAACCATCCATCCTTCTTTTATACCCACTTATGCATGCAGAGTCGCTGGAGGGGGGCCACTGCCCATCTCCAGCTGTCACTGGGTAAGAGGCAAGAGTGTGCCCTGGATAGGCGTCCAGTCGACCACAGAGCAAGACAGTGACACACCGGACTAATAATCATGCATTCCCAACCTCATACGTATTTATTGTCAATTTAAAGAGACTAATTAAATTGACATGCACATTTTTGATTGTTGAGGAAAACTGGAGTAGCCATAGAGAACCCGTCTATGCACAGGGGGAACTACACGCAGAAAGGCCCAGGTCAGGATTCAAACCTAGGACAATGATGCTGCAAGGCAAGAGAGCTAACAGCTGCCCCAACATGCAGCCCCCATCAGATGTCACCTAATATCATGCACAAATAGGTAAAGAGAGTCCACCTGTGTAAGATTTAATCTTAGTATAAATCCAGCTGTTTCTATGAAGGCCTCAGACATTTGCTGGAGAACATTAGTGAACAAACAGCATCATGCTGACCAAGGAACACATAAGATAGGGCAAGAAGAAAAATCAAGGATCAAAATTTTTTGTTGCCACCATATGTTACAATGGTGAACGTTTTTGAGACAGACAGCCGCTTAGGATGTACACAGATAACATAACACACAGACACGACAGACGTAGTATTTCCACACATTTTTTTTTATATATCAATGAAATCAGTTGATTGCACTGATCAAACCCACTTCCTGTGAAGCTTAAATGTGAAAATAGTGTTTAGGTCTAAGACTCGCACTGAGTCCAAAATGTTTGCAATGAGTCCCTTTGCAAGCAATATGAATTACTGTGTTATTGCATGAATAAATCCCTCAACAATACACTGATGTCCGCAGTAAATTCTGTTCAGCAACCTTAAAGGTATACTATGCAACCGGGGTTGATTTTCCAGCGAGGCTCCCCCCAGAGGGCGAAAGTAAAAGTGCACTGTCATAAAGATGCTCAGCTGTTCTGGTTTCTCCGTCAAGCCAGGCGCGGTTGTTTTGAGCTTAGCAGACAGGCGAACGCAACGAAAAGTATAAAAAACGGCAGTACAAACAATGACTAACACAGTGAAAGTATGAACATCAGGGTTTCCCGCAGCGCTTATCTCAGTCTGAAACGAAGATCTCAGTCTCCAGATGTTCAAAGCTAGTAGAGACATACAGCAAAAAGGTTATAGAGCTAACAACCCAGTATTAACACAGGATGCAATAAGTACAAATGTGCACAACAATGTTCCGATTTTATTTGTGAGAAAATATTAAAATCCTTGTGTGATTTTGGTTCCACTTCACGCCTATGCACTACTTCGTGTTGGTCTGTCAGGAAAAAACAAACCTAATGAAATACATTTTTATTTTAGGGTATATCAGATTAAAATGTGATGAATTTCACAGGTTATTAGTGCTTATGAAAGGCACTGAATGATCACTGAATGCTTTTTTCAAGACCTTAGGAGTTAAGTAAAAACCAACAGAAAAACATCCTCAGTCCAGAGGTTATGTTAACTAGAGCATATTGTTGATCCCTAGATCTCTCGCCTCTCACCCCTCTGTAATGAATATGAGGGCCCTAATAGACCCCGAGTCTGACCCCCAATAAGTGCTCCACGCTTGGAAACATGAATTGCCTCCTTCAAAGCGCAGCTACTTCCTGAGTGCCGGCCTTTCACGGAACGTGTGAAATGTGTGTGGACAAGTGAGAACATACGCACACTTGAAACCAATAAGGCAGAGGTGACGGGCCCCTCGAGCGGTGAGGAGAACCAGGGGACTCCAGGCTCCTGCAAATTTCAAGTCACAATTATTTATAATTATGGAGAAATATAGGCCGTGTGTGCACAAGAAATAGTTAGGAGATGAACAGTATAAAGGGTCGGTGAAAAAAGGAAAGGAAAACAGAGGAAGAAATGTTTTGTTTTCTATCAATAAATGGTGAAGAGAAGACATTATTGTAAATATATATTTCTTTAGACATGTAAATCAGCAGTTATACTCGTATCAAACTATTTGAGCGTAGGTCATGTCAAAAGGCCAGAACATGAGAAAACGTTCTATTGCCCACGCATCCTATGAATTATGTCAGCTGAATGTGCACTTTCACAGGCTTCCTCACACAGGACACAATCAACTGCAATTAATCTGATCAATGGAATGTTAAACGCCATACAGGATATGCAGGACTAAGTGCCCTCGAGCCCCATCGCGGATATTCAAGGTGATGGAGAAAAACCATGTCCCCATCTCCTCAGGGGGCTAAATCTCTCCCATGCTAGATAAATTAGTCTGGGTGAGTACCTGGACTTCCTATAGTCAACTTGCAACCTTTTGATCTCTAACTACGGCAAAATGGATCCAAGCTGATGAATTTGTACTCCCCGGTTATGATTGATTACGTGGGCGCTTGGGATGGAAAGGCCCGCCAGAGTTTATTTTCAGCGATTTGTTTTGTTCAGTTGCAAAGAGCTTAACCCTCATTTAAGGAATTTAAAGAACAATAGAATGAAAGTAAAAACAAAAACAAAAAAAAAACATGAATAAAGCATTTTTATGAAGGACTAGTTTTCATTTGACTGCGGAAGTTGTAGCCGTTGTATGTGAGAATCTGAACGTCCTGAGAGCAGCCCTGTGCTGGACGATGGGCAGATCCGAGCCTTAAACGATGACTCTAATGAATGAGGCTATAATGATCTCGTCTGCAGCGGCTGGTTCCCATACAGACTCCAAGAGACGGACAGCCGCGCTGGAGGCAAACACACGTTGCATAAAACAAAAACATATGGGGAGAAGGCGCTGGGTGTGTGTGTTGTAAGTTCTCGCTCTCCTTTTTCTTTCTTTTTTCAGGTCATTTTCATTGTGTGTGTGAACCATGTTTTATATAGGTACAAATAAAAAGATAAAAAAGATTCCTCTGAAAAATGTCACTTTGAAGATTTCTACCGTAGGGCTGGGCGATATAGAAAAACAAGCATATCGATAAAATAGAAATCATATTGATCGATATCGATAATTATCAACAAATTCAAAACATGTATTTTAAGTGCAGCCCTGGCCATTTTATGCCGGTGCTTAGCGACTTATTTCTAGATACAGAACACACAAACACTGAATTCAAACTCAATCCTTTATACAAAATATATTTTGACCAAAGCTGCACGTCACCTCAGAAATATCGCCAAAATTAGAAACATTCTGTCCAGGGGTGATGCTGAAAAACTAGTCCATGCATTTGTTACTTCAAGGCTGGACTATTGTAATTCTTTACTATCAGGAAGTAAACAAAATGCAGTTCAAAGTCTTCAGCTGATCCAAAATGCTGCAGCAAGAGTTCTGATGAAAATCAACAAGAGGGATCATATTTCTCCAATTTTAGCTTCCCTTCACTGGCTTCCTGTTAAATCAAGAAGGTTTTCCTTCCCGCTAATGGGTGGTTTTTCTTTCCACTGTCGCTTTATGCTTGCTCAGTATGAGGGATTGCTGCAAAGTCATGGATAAAGCAAGGACTTTGACGCAATCAACTGGTTCCCTTATATAAGAATTTCTTGACTAATCTGTATAATATGATTGATTTGACTTTGTAAAGATGACATGTTTCATTAATTGGCGCTATATAAATAAAATTGAATTGAATTGAATTGAATTTAAAAAAAAATAAAAACATAATATGTGCTCTTTGAACTCTTTGAAGGGGGCGGAGCTTGGTGACGGAGCGTTCCTGGGTCTGTGTTGTGATTGGCTGGGAGGTTGTAACGACTAGAAAGCAAAAGAAAGGAAAACTGTTTTTATATTGAACTTTTTATTTTTTTTTCTATTATCGATATACGTCTATCGATTGATATGTATCGTTATTGAATTATCATTTAGCCCTATTCTACAATGATATAGAGGGTCAAGTGGTGGAAGCTGAAAAAAAAACTAGAAAACTATTCAGCTGCAATAGTTGTCCTGGACAATGACCTACTCTGGACGTCATTGCACATTACCATTGACATCTATGTGAATAACCATCTAATGCAAGAGTACCAGTGGTTTACTGATCAAGGCTCTTTAGAATGATGGGTATCAGAGTCCCTGATGAGACTCACAATGCCTGTTGTTTGTCTACTGCCTTTGATTTTGTCCACCCCAACCCCAGTCGGCCCTGTGACCAAATTTTGTGCAACCAAATTCAAAAATTACGATCTGTTTTCATGCAAATGGTTTGATAAACTATGATCACAGATCATGCACAATGTTTTGTGGTTTTGATGAACAGTGGTTTTCCCTAACAATCTAAGTGGTTCCAAACGTTTACAGGGGTGACGCTAGTGAAGCAGAGAGTGCTGGGGTCCCCCGGTTTGTCTGTCATGAAACCTGCTCGACATAGTGCTCCACCATCTCTGCAGTCCCCAGAAGAGAGCATGGACTTTTCTTCATTGTTTCGCTGGGAGATACTAATAGCTATTAGCCGCGTCCTTGTTTTAACCCCTGCTGCACATGTGCTGTACGTACTTCCGTTAAAATTGTAAACAAACACAAAAAGCCTTTATTCACTAACAAATTGAGCAAAACAAAGCATAAAACACCAAAATTCAATTCAATTCAATTGTATTTATATAGCGCCAATTCATGAAACATGTCATCTTAAGGTACTTCACAAAGACAAATTCAATCAGATTATACAGATTAAGTTATGTTATACAGATTGGTCAAAAATGTCCTATATAAAACAGTTGATTGCTTCAAAGTCCCGACAAGCAGCATTCACTCCTGGAGAAGCGTAGAGCTACAGAGAGAGTCGTCTGCATTGTACATGGCTTTGCAGCAATCCCTCATACTGAGCAAGCATGAAGCGACAGTGGACAGGAAAACTCCCCATTAACGGGAAGGAAAACCTCCAGCAGAACCTGGCTCAGTATGACAACTAATATGCAAGCAGGATGTGGTAATCTTTCATAAAAACTTTGTATGTAAGCAGAGTGAGTTACTAACGTATAAAAAAAAAAAAAAAAAAAGTTAAATAACGTGGCTATTATCTTTAAACCTCATCAAATTTTTATCGGAGCTGAATTATCAAGAGACCAAACCAAAACAGGGAGCAAACATACTAAAGGTAGCCTTGTCAGCACGTAGTAAACGTGAGTTTATTTAGGACTGAAGCTACATGTCTCTAAATAGGTTTATCTTCGGAAATTATTGAAAAAGCTAAACATCTTTTGGGTCTCGTGTCAAGACCTTGTTTTTGCATCGTTTTTTAGCCTGCTCAATCCTGAGCTGGAGTCGTCTATTGAGGCTGTCCAGAAGAAACTCTGGATGGGACAAACATCTGTTGCTGAAGACAAATACAGATCTCAGAGGTCCATTTATCCCAATGCTGCTTTGATCAGTTTTTTATTTCAGAAAAAAAATGCTGTTTCATCAAAACAAGATGCTACGAGGTGCTGGAGGTGAAATGATCCTAAATAAAACTCAACCTCAAAAAAGTAATCAGTCCCTTTAAATAACAAGGCAAACCAAAATGTTATGTAGGCTATGGGCACTGCAAACATATTTTTCAGTCTGTGGAAAAGATACCAATCATTTTTTTAAAATGACAATAATTTTGTAAGAATTCACTTCCTTTTACTGTCCCCAAAAACACAATTATGATTATAATCGTAAAATGATGCTTCCTGCAGTAAACCAGGGTTCCCTACATGTTCTGGGCTCTGTCAGTAAAAAGGTTTGTAAAGCCACACATGATTATGTAATGAGTAGGTTACAAGAATAAATAAGGCATTTAAATATATATTTCCACATCTGACACTTACAGTAGAATTTTTTGTCGTTGTTTCACATAATGAATCCCCGTTTACCAGCTCTTGCGGACTGATGTCTGCAAAGATGACACATCAGATAAACAGTTTGGTGCAAAATTTGTCTGAGGCAGCCAAACCTCACTAGATTTCCTCAGATGGTTTCAATTTGCTGAGAACTGGGTGTTGTTGCGAGATCCTGCTCCGTGTCAACAGTGAGGCATCTAAAATCCGCTCTGCCACGAGTTTGCCAGTAAACAGTCTCTGTGGAAAGACCATTGTAGTTGAATATTTTTGAAAAAGGAAAAGGGTAATGTTCCAAAAACTAAAATGGATGGCATTCATTTGTACTACACAGCAATAAAAAGAGAGAAAAAATCAAACCAAACCTAATAGGGTTCACAATACGCAATGATCTTAAAGCAAGGAAGCATCTGGTAATTATTTATTGATTCAAACCTGAATAAAGTGGTGGTGTTAAGAACAGATAATTCTGCTGTAGACGGCTATTTATTGGACAGTAACGGCAATTAAATAAGTTCAGTAAGTTCTAGGATTTACTGGAAAAAAATATCTTGTTTTGTCATGGAAATTCACAATATTAAAGCCTTCTTATAACTTCTAAAGTATAAAGTGGGAGATTTGTGATGCTGATTCCAATTCATGCTCAAACTACATCAATAAAAATGTTTTTTAAATTAAAAAAAATAATGTAATCAAATTATTTCTAATTTATTATCAACTTTTAACTTCATTAAATTTTGCATGGAAGAATTCGGTTAATCATGTTTAATATATTTTATTCCCATACAATAAAGCACCAAAGTACGTTTTTAGCAGATCAAAGTTGATAAGCTTGCTTGTATTTTCCACTGTTAGACAAAGTGTTTTAGATTTAGGTTGGACTTAAGGTGTCAAGGTATCAAAGGCCATTAGTCTCTGCAGACACGGTCACTTTACAACCCGTTTGACTCAAGAGTGTTTGAGGAAAAATTTAATGGAGCATTTTATGTGCATCTGTGGAAGGGTGTTTACAACATTAAAGCCACTCAAAGGTGAAGTGAGCAACGTTGATTATGGTGTTAAATTGGCTGCTCCCAAGCAGCAGCAACTGAACTGAAAGTTGAAGAGTAGCAAGCTACATGAACTGAGGCGCTTCAGAACGGAAGCAGAAATTACATCTATCTGAATACTACCAGAATTTAGCTATTTTAAATGTAATTTATTTATGTGTCAAGCGGCTATTATTTACCGTTATCACAGTGAGACGGGGCTCACCACCGAGCACTTTTAAATCCCTGTAGGTGACAGGGATGGAGTGACAATATATATATATATATATATATATATATATATATATATATATATATATATATATATATATATATATATCTTTTTTAAGCCATAACTTTTAAACTACACAATTACTAAAACACATTACATTGACTTTATATATAAAAAGCAATAATTGCACCCAGTGTTTTTTGTTTGGTTTACGTCAGTTTTTTTGCATGTTCAGTGAGAGAAATCCAGCCTGTTTGGGGTTGGACAAGTGCCCTGAGGTCAAGATCAAAGCCTGAGGTGGATATGCAACCCACAGCACACAAGTGATCATCACTGAGAGACGATCAGCATCTGGATTTGTTGAACTGCTTTGTTGAGAATGTCTGTTCAAAGATGAAGGTAGATCCAAGGCGCACCATCATCCTCTGAGCATGCATCCTCAAGTGAGGAATTATTTCCTCTCCTAGTGAAGGAATAAAACTCTGACAGCGACTCTGACATAAAATGCTCTGACTATAGATTATCAGACCACAGATCAATGAGCTCAAGCTGGACATCAATTGGTGCAGTATCCACACTATAAGTAAAATCATGTGCATTTCACTTGACTGTTTTGAAGCCTTCAAATCCTCTTGAAAGCCCGACTTGCAGTGCCCCTAACATGGATGAATACTTATGGAGGTGATTAGCTGATAGTGTGACTTCCTGCAGTGTTGGCATGTGAGTGAGAATGTTGCCCTCTAATTGCCTTGATAGAAACTTTAACTTTCTTATGAAAGCTGTCACGAAACCGTACATTTTTGTGTGCAAAGAGGCCCTTACCTTGCAACTCATTATTTTGTTGACTCATTAATGCAGTCATATCAATAGCAAAAGCGAGATCTGCCATCCAGTGTACATCTGATACCTCTGGGATGTCCTTGGGTTTTGTTTTGCAAAGCCGTTGAATCTCTGTTCTCAGCTTCTCTTTAGAGCACCTTGCTGAGCCATCTCTAAACTGTCTGGAAGCCTATAGGTCAATGTTCACTATCACGCTCCTCCATCAGTGAAACAAACTGCTGGTTTTTCTGTGTTGTTGCTCTGATGAAAGTCACTATTACAGATATATCAACAACATGGCTAATTTCTAGCGCAGACTTGAACAACATTATCTTATGAATGATCCAATTCTAAAACATCCCTTCTGGGTTGATTTCAGTCGCTTTATGGCCCATTCATACCTCACGTAAAAGACGGATACGGATACGTGTGGAGTGTTTCATACGTTCTAACCGTCGATTTCGTCCGTACTTTGACACGAAAATTGGGAGCTTACGCTTACGGACGAAACGGATCAATACGGAGCAATACTACCGGAAACGGTGGGGGCGCTATTGAGTTTGTAGTACAAAATGTCAACAAAATCACTAAGAAGGTTGTAATTCTGGGCTTTAAACAATGGCGGGATTCGAGGAACAACTTGCGGAGCTTGTCCGCAACTACCCACACATATGATGTGTCGTGTCCGGGGCACAGGGACAAACAAAAAGTTTACTTACGGAGCAAATACAACAAAATCACGTCTTGGACCGTCGCCGTGTTTGATCAGTGACGAATCATTGGCGGCCAGCACTGCCACCTAGAGGGAATATTGGTTATTGCGCACCTAAACGGACGGAGGTATGAAGGACTCAACGGATAGAATGCACGGACAGAAATACGGACGTGCAGGCCAAACGTAGGGTATGAATGGGCCTTTATTCTGCATCGGCTTGAAAAGTCCAAAATGTTTCCCTGTCAGATTTGGACAATTGTCGGTTGCAAAACCTTCTCGTTTTTTTTTTTGTTTTTTTTTCATTTTAGGCCCAGCATGTCTATGGAAACATTTATCTACGTTGTGTATATGGCTGTCAGCTCCTCCTTCACCCCAGTGACCGGGGTGGATCATGGTTTTCACAACTCTTGTCAAGACTCAAGGAAAACAAATCAAAATTGTCAGTCAAATTCTTGTTCTTCTCTCTGTGTTTCCCTCTCGCAAGGCGGTCCAAATTATAATCCTCAAACACCTATTTATAGATATTCACATACTAAGCACACAGCTGTACGGCAGATTGCAGCTTAGAAATATTTAGGCATCCGTGCCTGGTCAAAAACTATGCATTCTGTGTCAGTTTTTTGAAACATTTTTAAAAATAGTGTACTCCATAGTAGGAGGTCAGATGTACAGAAAACAGTGAAACAGCAATCCTTGTTGAACTTGTTCGAGGACCAGCTGCAGCTTTACGTTTACTGCGTGTTCATGTTGGCAGAATCTCTGGAATTTCTGGTACATACTCTCACGTGAATATTCAATCTCGCTAGACCGGTGGGTGGGTGCTGCTTCTAATAGCCCGATCAATCACGTTAGCAAAACAAAACTTGTTTAGGATGCAACTGTCTGGATGGAGAGCTGTATGAACCCGTATCACAATCCACAATATGAGCCCACATTTAAGATGTTTCTATCGTGACATTTGTCTTGGGTAATTCTTTGATGTCTGGGTCCAGTGTTATTTATATAACAGTGTGTGTTCTTTCTTTTACACTTTTTTTAATTTATCAACTTCAGCATGGAACTTAATGCTATTGTTACACATTTTGGGCTGAAAAATCTTGGGTTTGAGTATTTCTTGACAAGCACCACAACCATTCACATTGTCACACGCTGTACACATCCCTGTTCATTATTATTAGCAACATGATGCTGTCACACTGCAAGGGTCGCTCAGCAATTATTTGACTACCATTTGATTTGGCCTTTGAAACAAAACCCAACAGAGATCTTGTGGAGAGAATGCTGCGAAGGGTGAGAGTTGTATTTGGTGGCATGCACCAGCATATGCAAGTTGGATATAACGTTGCATATCAGTGCCCTAATACAAATATGCAACTAAATAACATAGAGAAGATTTTTTTTTCCATGATAGGAGCATTTAATACTTTTATCTGATTAAATAAAATTGACAAATCAATGAGAACAATAAAGCCAGGCCTGTTTGCCTAAAAACCTGAGTTATTTTGAATCCATAGGACTTGGCTCTTTAGGCTAGCAGAGCCCTTGTATGTTTTACTCCTTGAACAAACTCACTAAATAAAAAATAAATACAATCTGATCCACTTTCAGTGCCAACACCTTTCATCCTTCCATCCCGAGCCCCACCCCCATGGGTGTTACTATGGAGATGACCAAATTCATATCATATGCATGCATGCATTTCTGTGGCTGATGCGCTCAGGGCTGGGCAGCAGGCAGAGGGGAGGAGTGGGGAGAGCGGGGCGCGACACAGAAATGTGTTCTACTTAAAATGCTAATTTTACATATTTAATGCCACCGAGCAATTTCTATTGGGAGTTAAGCAGAGATGCAGTGAAGCAAAAGGAGAAGGGGGAGTGCACTTATACACTCAACTGTCCAACAGGAAGGGGGAGGAGGAAAGCACAAATTCCCCACTCTCCACTTAACTCATTTATTCATCTGTTTGTACCCCCAACCCCCTTTCTCTCAGCTATGCTCTCATCCCATCACTCTCCTTGGCTCTCAGCATCTCGACCGCTTTAAATAAGTGTTTTGAGTGTGTTGAGAGAAAAGTCTCATCTGACACCAAGACTCTCTCTGGACCATACCTTGACTTGTCGTCAAAATACCCACCATATATAAGCTGTCATTTATAAACTGAAAATGCTTGTTTTCAGTAAGTTCAAAAATATGTTTCCTGCTTCATGAAGTTATGCAAAAATCAAACAAGATTTAAGGTTCCAAATTTGTTGAATTTCTACATCTTGGTGCAACACACTAACCTGACCCTAGCCAGATGGATTTGGCTCCGCCTAGCTCCACTCACATCCATCTGGGACCTCTCCCATAGAGAGTGATTTCTCCAACCAATTTTATTGTCTAGCCAATCAGGACGCAGGGCTGGAGTTTCATAGATGTGACCTAGTGGAGAAGCGACCGTGACGTGAGACTGTTTTGATTCAGGCAACAATGGCGGCTCGCATCGAGGAAGCAAGTGTTAATATTGATGCTGCTATTTCTTCCGTGTTGTCCAATCTACCTAATATTGTTTCATTAAAAGAACATCAGAGAACGCCTCTGAAGGTTTTTGTTGGTGGAAACCATGTTTTCGCCCTTCTCCCGACCGGATTTGGCAAGTTTTGTTTTCCGGGGCGCGCCTGAGGCTGACGCGTCCGCTGCGGAGCGGTTAGCGGTTAGCGCGAACCATGTTAGGAGGCCTTTAGTCCTCGACGTGGTCGGCCCGGAATCGACTCCGACCCACGGCGCTTTGCCGCCTGTCTTTCACCCTCTTCCTTTCAGCTCACTGTCAATGAAACGCGTGGCACTAGAGCCGCAAACACATAAAAAAAAAAAAACCTTGCGTCGCTCTCACAGCGTCGCTCTCACAGCGTCACGGGTTGGCTTCGGTGTGAGTGGTTGAAATAGCACGTCGATAAAGATCCAATCATATGCAAGGATTTTTGATAAGGCCCAGCCTTCAATAAAGGCAATTTCTATGGAGAGGTCCCAGATGGATGTGAGTGAAGCTTGGCGGAGCGACATCCGTCTGGCTAGGGTCAGGTTAGCAACACACTGGATAATTTCACCATATTCAAACATATTTCATACAGAGGAGTCATCCTGCAAATTACAATCTTCACAAAGTGCTTTGCAACAGTGAATCAGCTAAAGCCAAGCATTAACTTTGCACATTTCAAAACTCCTACACAGCTTGGACATGTCACACTGATTATAAAGTCCTAATAGTAACTCCTGTCATACTGTATGATTGCAGATCCTACATACACTGAATAAGTTGTTACTGCTGCAGAATCCCATTAGCAAGCTGCAACAGGAATGTAAAAAGGATAGCAAGTTACAGGCGGTAACACTCTTATTACTAGACTCACATGCCAAAAGAAATGTAAAGGATGATGAGGATTTAGAGACATTTGTGGAAGCACTCATGACTGGGCAAAGGAGGATGATAATCAGACATCTGCCGCCTCAGTAATCACGTTCCAAAACAATCTCAGTTGCATAAGCAAAAGTAAAATGTTGTTTTTCTACTTAAGACACATTACCTGGACCCAGCCTTATCTCTCTACTGAGGACCAGCAAAAAGCCATTCATTCTTGTTTTACCCGTATGTTGATCTGGATAAGTGATGTAATTGTTCACTAACTTTCATCAATAAATTAACTCATCTTTTAGGATAAACAAAACTTGAATAAATTATCTTATCTGCCTTGTGTTTCAATGATGTCAGAAGATACACTGCCAGAGGTAAAACCAATTGCTAAAACAATATGTTTTTACAAGCAAAGCCAAGCGGCTACAGTTTTTTATATACATTTTTTAAAATACCGTACTTATGTGCTACTGCAATGAAATAAGTGCATATCAAATATCATAGCAACAATCAAATACCAATAGTACTCAATTATATGCTACGACATGCAGATGCTTTGTCTGCATGGATGAAAATGTTGTTAACTGTACATTTTTTTTGGGGGGGGGATTTAGATCAAGGAATTCTAATACATTTGATGGCGTTTGTAATTAACTTTATCAAGCTTAAATTTAGTTTTTGTATTATGGATTAAATTTGTTGATATGCTAAGAACTTATTTTTGTCAATACCATATTATATGTTTAGTCTATTAAATCAGATAAGCTCAGTTCCTTAAAATATATTTTCCAGGTATTCAATACCTTTTCTCCTACAGTCTGGAAAGTTTATCATATTATTTTGTGTGCGGCTGCATGGGAAAAGTGATGACCCTGTCATCCTAACAAACTCCCACCATGCTGTCAGAGAAGATCTGATTTTGATATTTTTAAAGCACACATGACGTTTTACAATCGAGCTAATAAATGGCAAGTCAGAAATCTTAATACTATTACATGTTGTCTGCTTGATATCTAGACAAGGCTCATCTAAGGAATTTTGTTTAAAACATTTTGAGATGTATTGTAGCCTATTTGCTCAGAGGTAATGGTGAAAGTTAGGCAAATGTAGTCCTGCTTTATCTTTAGTCTTCTGTAGTTTTTTAAGCTGATACGTGGGGTAAATATTTTTCAAAGAATTTTAAAGATGGAGTCCAGAGATTTAAACCAGTGAATGGTGGTTTCTTTGGGATTGTTAAGAATAAGTAATTAATTCTAGGTAAAATCATCATTTTAATTGAAGCAACCCTTCTCATAAGTTAAATTGGTAGATATTTCCATCTGGCAAGATCATCTTCTATGTTCTTTAAAAGCAGAATGTTGTTAAGTCTTGGTGAATCCGGCAATTTAGACGGCACATCAATACCTGAATATGTAATACTGTAATACTACTGACTGTAGTTTACTTAGGGAGTTCTGGAAAGAACAGTTATTTGGTTGTACTGTTGATTTTAACCAATTTATAGAATAATCTGAAACTCTTGAGAAAGATTATAATGATGTAATTACCTTTTGTTTTTACTTTAAGCACCTGTCACTGAAGTGCTTGTCCCCTCTCCAACATCTTCATGAGGTTTTATGTTTACTTCTTCACATTCCTGATGCTCACTATTTCTGACATCTGTTTCTTGTTGTTTAATTATAAATTGATAAATTTTGTGCCCCGTATATGTCGCATATAAATGAGGCAAAATGAGAAATATAGGGTGTGTAACGTAGACTGCATTATATGTTTCTGTAGCATGTTTTATAAATGTATTGGCTGTGTGGGCATATGGTAACATGTCATAAAGAACCACCAGTAAAACGTGGAAAGCTGCATGTGACTCAGGAGCCACACAACCAGAATCCCTGCATTAGTGGATCAAATTCAGCCAATGAAGAACGGCCTTAGGATTACACCAATACAAAACTCATTAATGCACAAACATGCTTAACATTTGTGTAGTATTTATACTACAGTATGCCATTCAAGTTTTGTACATTTACATTTAAACATGTTAAGGCACAGGTCTTTATTTCACTCCTTCTGGTCTGTAGTTTAACACACTGGCAATGCTTTCAAATCAAAATGCTGCGATAAACATGGCCCATATAAATATAATTAATTTCTTTGTTTATTTTTATGTTTCGTGTTTATGATCCACAAATGCAAAGAAGAATCCCTTGTACAGATGATATTTCTAAATTCAAATTCCACACTCATACGGTGCAGGACTCCTGACATAATTTTTTGACGATTAGTTCAATATCCTGTAGTTCTCTCAAGGTCTCTTCCTGTTGGGCTCCCTGACCCCTGCTAACATGCAGCCATCAGTGGTTTCATGGTTGATTACAGCTGTTCCAGGATTATTCATGTTGTTTTTGGGGCTAAAGGTAAAACCAGATTAGCTCGACTTCGGATCTATGAACTCAGCTGGAAGGCAAGAGGGCTGGTTCTCACGGAGAGAGCCCTAACACACAGACGCACACTCTTCAAGAAACACACAAACGAACACTGTTGCATTTTTATCCCTTCAAAGGTTGATTTCCTGGAGATTTTCCCAATCCACATTTTAACACTTGCTTATGTAATAATGGCTAAACCAACTTTAACCTAAATTCTAACCAAACATTTTAGGGTTGAGTGTGAAAAAAAACTTTGTCCAGTAAAGGGGATATATTATGCTTTTCAATTCTTTCTTTTACATTGAAATCATTCAGTTATGGTCTATATAAAGTGTAACTGCAATGCTTTGGTCTGAGTTCCTTGTTAATTTAGTCCCAATTTCCCCCATTTTACACCTGATCTAAGGTGTGTTTGAGAGAAACTTGTTTTGGTGCTGTCTCTTTAAATCTAAAGGCGACACTTCCCACCCAGCACCCTACCAGGTCGCACAGTGTCCCACTCCACCCTGTGCGGCCATTTTTGGAGAATGCTGGGGGATGGTGTAATGAACAGCCAATTATAAATCTTCTTGTAGCTGCGGTATACTTTATCTTGAACTACCAAATGACTCCTACAAATAAAGATGGCGGATTCGGGAGACTGGTAAGCTGTAAGTTCATGAACTTGTTCAGCAGCTTTGCAGCAAATACTGTGACCTAATTGTTCAAAAAGATGTAATAGAGAACAAAGAAATTTAACCACTTGAAAAATATAATACAAAAAGAATATATAGATATCTGCGCAGCACCTGGACAGCTAGAGACTCCCAAGTACACAACAAATTATATTTAAGGGCTAAGAAAGAGGACTTTGCATTATATGTAAAGTCCCTTCAAAGTTCTACAAAGAAAATTAATAGTCCTAAATGTGGTGTTGTAAAAAGATTTAGGTGAATGCAACATAAACACAGATCCCCAATGGCATTCAATTAACGTACCATTTGGCCATAAGGTAAGTTAAAGAAAAGCATAATTTCTTTGAATTGTACCACTATGTCTTCAAATGTATAGAATACCCTAGATTTGCACCTGCCCAGCTATCACTGACAGGTTTAAGACACAGAGCATATTTTGTACAAAATAACTGTAAATATCTCAGTTGGAAAAAGAAGGCCAGTCTAAATGGGGAAAAAAAGGTTTATCAAAATACTATAAAATATGAAGGTTCAGGTGTGGCATTTCTGGTTGTAAGTTATTTTTTCTTGCTGAAAAATTACCATTTTGCTTTTATAACTACTTCTATAGTATTTTTCAGAAAACTTTCCAGTCATATAACCATGCCATGTAGTAACAGTGGCAAACCAGAGACAGGATCGAGGTCAAGATGAATTCATGGATGTGGGAAGTGAATGCTGGCCCATGAGGTCTGATACTGTAGCTTACATTGACAAAGCAGTAAATTCTGGTTCTGATAGGTGTTAGAATACAGAGTTCGCCACAGTGTGTAATGTGTGGAGAAGCATAGCTGCAGAACAGTCATAGCTGAGCCCTGTCCTAAGAACTTCAACCCAGACATAAAGTAGAGATCTAATGCCCTGGTCAAAAGCAAAAAATACAGTAGCTGACTGTGTAGTTACGGAAATGAAACCTTCTACGCCTTGTGGATCAGCTTGATGGCTGTGACTAGTGGCCTCATTAAGCAATGTTGTTAGACACTTTTAACTCCTAATATTTTTTTTTCTGAACCTTTTATATCAGACTTGCAATGATGGAGGGTGCTGGCGTTTTATATGCTTGGTACATCATTAGAAAATCAGTCTGTTTTTTTTAAACTGCCATTTTAACGTAAAAAAAATAAAACAGCTGTCAATGCATCAGTTCTTTTAAAAATGATTTTTCTCTGCATATCAGCACAGAAATAATTGGAAAACAGGTCTGTATAAAGACAGGGTGTTGCATAAAGAGCCTTTTATCTCAATCGGAGCAGCCTTCTGCATTGCACTGGCAGTTCACCTCAGCTCTGGAGCTTAAGAGAGATGGTGAGTCCTGGGTCTCTCTACTTGATGATGCCCATGGCTGGCTGGAGCCACTGACAATATGTGATTCTGACAGCAAAGCAATCTGCTTCTAAAGTCCCTGGACTCACCGAGTGTGTATGTGTATTGGTCATCGCGTGTGTGCATTTAACCCAGCCAACTGACTTTTAATTTCTAATCTCTGTTTGCTTGTCAGAAAATGTGGAGTTATTTTAACCTCAAAGACCCATGTCTGTGAACCTAGGCTTCTAGAAAGTGGTGGCCTGCCAAGCTATAGACCTCTCAGTATAGATTGTCACTCCAGAGTAGTGAATGATAGTGACAAGGCAAGATAAAAAAAACAAAAAAACATCAGTACACAGGGATCTGTCGTCTCTTTCTCTATACATTATGTTTCAAATTTAGATGCAATTGATGGTAACCAGGGTAACGGTAACCTTTTCCTACATTAAAAATGTTCTTCACTTTAAAAAAACAGTTATTGGAGTTCAAGATGGCATTATGTTTATTAGGGACTCAAGTGAACGTGCCACCTTGGCAGTCACAGATGTCTCAGCACTATTTTAGTCTGAGACAAATAACATAAGATAAAACTGACAGGTTAACCTTTTCAATTCTCTTCCAGCCGTAAGGGGAAAAAAGGCACACTCTTAATGCAATGTGGCACAGAGACAATTGAAATATCATTGCACCCATGTCCTGGGGCACACACGCACTGTATCTCTATGAGACACAGTATAAAAATGCCCAAACAAAACAGCTGGAGTGCTGTTCCAGTACACGTTTGGAAAGTTCATTTTGCCAGTGTCACCGTTCTCTCTGTGGCGTAGTTCTCAATAAAACCATCAGCCACAATGAACGCACGCACACAGACACAGCAACTCTCTGCGAGTGGCCTGCTAGACAGTCCTCCCACAGGCACCAGTCCAGCCCATGAGGTCATCGCCTGCCGAGACCCAGGATTATAACTCCAAAGGAACCCTTGGAAGCATGCAGTTATACGTTTTGACAGCCCAGCAGCCTGATTAAGCCCACTGTTTGCTAACGCTAATGCTAAGCTAATATTAGCTTTGTAGTGAGCCTGAAGGTGTCCTTTTCAATAGCCGCGTGGCTAAGCTTTGGCAGGCCAAGCTAGAGCTATGCTAATTTGCACCGATGAACCTCTGCATTTTCAATCCAAATGACTTAACTCAGCATGAGAGATTCAACGTCATGCAATAAGCTCAGTGCACAAAGCTAATAGAGGATCACTTTGGTCTAATGCAAGATTAAGGAAGGTCATATGCAGAGGATTTGGCTTTAACTAGTTTAACAGTTCAAGGGAACCTGAAAAGGGTGAAAAGGAGTACAGCCTTCATGGTGTTGCTTTCACTTACAAATAAACGTCATTACAAACTGAAACAGTTCAACTGTGGATGTTTAGATGTTAGAAGTAGTAGTTTATTCTCCACATAAAAATCTGGGCACAATTTTTAATTTTAGCGGCCCAAGGGACACTGCTGAGAGACACCATAGCCTATTGAGACTTATCCCCTATGAACATTGAGTATTGTTCACCTTTTGTCAGTTTAACATATTGTTTCTTTTCCTATCGCTTTACTGGAGTAGAGGTGCTGGAGAAATGCAGTTAGATGGATATATGGATATATGGATATATGGATATATTAGGATTGTTGTGTTGCTGGAGGGTGAACTTCAACCAAAGTCTCAAGTATTTTGCAGCCTCTGACAAAGTTTCTTCCAGAAATGCCCTATATTTAGCTTAATCCATCTTCATACCAACGCGGAAGAAAAGCATCCCTACGACATGGTACCAACACCCTATATCACTGCGTGGTAAGTGTGTTTGGGGTGCCCAGCAGTGTTAGGTTTTTGCCACACATAGTGTAGGCCCAAAAGCTTATTATTTTCCTCATCTGACCAGAGGCAATTGGTTAGACTGAAAAGTGCTTTATAAATAAATTTGCCTTGCCTAAAGAGGGCTAAATGTGTGTTTCAATGTATGCTTCAATGACAATGAAGATGATATATTACTATTACTATTTTATTACTATTACTAAATACAACTGTGTACGGAACATTTGAGACTTCAAATCTCTGCACTATTTTATGTTGGGCTGTAATTTAAAAACTCAATTAAATGCAGTTGATGTTGTGGTTGTAATGTGACAAAATGTATATGGATATTTTACAAAGGCACTGTATGTCTGATTTAATGTCCAAACTGCGAGAGTTGTTTTGGGAAAATCACAGTTTGGTTTAGTAATTTTTAGGACATAAGTACATGCATTTATAAAAATGTGGTAGTATAACTCAAACTTCTAGTTTTATAAAATTCTTAGCATAAAGCTTTGGGAATTTTCTCAATAAACCTTACTTTCTAAAGCTGATATATGTAAATGTGCGTTTTTTGTTAACAACCTACTTCACGATTTCATGTTACATTAATAACTTCTTGCTACGTAGAAATTATTCTTTTTAAACTGTAAAATAGTTTGTCATTACTCATACAAACCACTGCTAAAAATTAGAAAAGAAATTTGTTCATTAAAACCTTCACAAGAGGCTAAATCCTATTAAATTAACATTTTCTATTAAGAATAATGCACATTTTTTTGTGTGTATTTTTTATGCATAAGCAATTTGTCTACGCCCGTCTTGTTGTAAAAGGATCCTGTCCTCAGTACGTGTTACCCGTTAGTGCTTCAACTATTTGGTGGTTTTAACATCAATTAAAATCCCAGCACCACTTGCTGAGCTGCGCTCTGCACTGTCACATCGCGTTGTGTGATCTTCCATGGAGATGAGCAACGACAAAAAGCACCAAAGTGTTTCTCTGCAACACACACACACACACACACACACACACACGCACACACGCATGCACGCGTGCAGGAACAGAGACACAAGCTTTCTCACATTTTTGCTGTATATAAAAGATGCAGACGTGTCCCTAACATACAGCCATTATAACAAATGTGCCTGTGTACACAGAGTTAAATCAAAGCCTCACACATGCCTGCATGAGCAAACACAATCACGAGATAATACGATTTGGCAGAGGAATCAAATGAGAATTTTTATTAGATAAAACAAAGAAGACAGAAAGAGTTGTGTGAGAGAACTCATCCATGTTCGTGGGTTTTCAGCGTCCCTCTGTGCTACAACATTGCACAGCAAACAGGATGCAGCCAACGGCTCTACTCAGTGGCACTTCGTGTTATCCCAGAGCGTCGGCCTGTCTCTAATCAGCTCTGACAAACCAAATACCTCTTGAGAGTCTACGCTGCTTGGTTTGACTTGTCAGTTGACTTCCAATTACAAAGCAAATTGCACAGCATTAAGGTCCCTTGCTTTAACAGTCATAAATAGTCACAATAGCTTGGTTAAAAAAAAAAGCTCTAACGATGATCTGGTACAGCTATTTGATACCCAGCAATAATTTGAGCTTTAAGCTGTGCACTGTTTGTGTGAGCATGTTTTACACACCATAAAGCTGACAATAAAGCTTGTCACCATCTTGGCTTTTTGTGTGTGCTCAGTGATGCTGACTATGTGCGCTCACTGGTGCGTTCACATACTCTTGCATGACAGCTAAAGTAGCTCCGTCTAACAGCCCTGATGTTCCTACCATTTGCCTTCAGGGGTTTTTTTCTCATTCACCCTCTTCCTCACTGACTTTTAAAGTGTTTTTTTTTTTTTTTTTTTGCTTTTCTCCCCCAGGAAACATGACCAATAAAGGCTGGCCTTAGAGAGAGCAAGGCCAATGATCTCAGTGTGCATTTAGACTTTTGGTCAATGTATACGGGATCCAGTTGTGGCTCTACTAATGTTCTGGATGGGATCATTTTAAAGTGCTCCACTACAGATGAGTGATGAAATGATAAAAAGTTTCATAAAATAGAACATAGGGACTAAGAAACATTAACAGACTCACCACCAAGGTCACATTGGGTAACTCATTCTCTTCTGGAATAAAAACGCAATGAATGGCATCAGAAGCTACCAAACCTACATGAGCTCTGTTTCTATAGAAAACATTTTAAGCTTGATCAGCTGGGTCTTTCTCCCGTTTCAAAGTAAATTCTAGATTATGTTTCAAGCTATGGATGTTATTTTAAATTTTACAAGGAAAAAGCTAGATTTGATCTTTGTCTTAACTGTCAGAATACATATTTCCCTTGGAAAGTGACCTACTTTTGTAGCAACCCAGCTGATCTTTCTTGACAACTTTCCGAAAATACAATCTCCCACTAACATGTAATGACTCTGTTGACATGGATAGAAATTTAATGACGTGCACTGATCAGAAATAACATTGTGACAGCTTACAAGGGAACTGAATAATACTGACTGTCTCTCCCTCGTGGCACTTGTTAGTAAGTGGTTTGAATTAGGCAGCAAGTGAACATCTTGTCTGATAAGTTTAAGTAGCAGGAAAACATGGGTATTGAACTAGTTTGACAAGGGCCAGATTGTGATGGCTGGACAACTGAGTCAGAACATCTTCAAAGCTGTAGCTATTGTGGGGGTTTCCAGGTCTGCAATAGTCAGTATCTAGCTAAAGTAGTCCAAGGGAGAAATAGTGGTGAACCATCACCAAGGTTATGGACAGCCAAGGCTCAGTGATGTGCGACTGTGTAGCTCATATTGCAGAAAACGTCAATGCTGGTTCTGATGGAAGGATTTTATAATACACAATGTGTCAGTGTGCTGCATGTGGGGCTTCACGGCATCAGAGAAGTCCGGTCGCTGCTGCTGACCTCCGTCCACTGCTCATAGCTCTAACAAAGGACACATGAACATCGGAACAGGAGCACAAAGTTATGGGAGAAGGTGACCTGGTTTGACTATTTTTCTTTTATATCACATGTATTATGGGATACTTGCCTAGGCATGGGGATGTTGTACGGGAAGAAGGCAAGCCACTGGACTGACAACCACTTAGCCTAATACATAAGACTTATTTCAGTCCAGAAACATAAAGCCTTGGAACTAATATTGTCTGATGGCTGTGGCCTCATTTAGCATTATGGTGAGCGTTGGTTCATCAAAGCCAAATGGGTTCAGGATTGGTCGGAGGAGCACAACAGCAAGTTCAAGATGTTTAGTTAGTCTCCAAATTCCCCAAATCTCAATTTAATTGATCACCCGTGAGACCTGTCAGACAAATAAGTCTGATCCATGGAGCTCTGTTATCAACTTGAAGCCAGATACCAAAGGACACTTTAAGGAGCCTGGTAGAGTCCATGCCTTGATGGGTCAGGGCTGTTTTGGCAGCAAAAGTAGGACTAGCACACTATTGGCTTGCCATAATTTGAGAAATAAGTTAAGACTTTATTCATCTAATTGTTACAGAAGCAGACAGCGTAAAAGGTGGAAATCTAAATGGGAAATTATTAATAAAGCCAGTTTAAATAGTGCAACCAAACATGTTGCTGAAGGAGCTGCTCAGAGCACCCACAGTGTTGTAGGCGTTGTTCATGGTGGATGTCAGTTTCCTCATCTCCTCCACCTCCACTATAGTGTCCAGGGGACAGTCAACAACTGAACTGGCCCTCCTGACCAGCCAGTCCAGTCTACTCCTGCCCTTCCCTGTATAGCTGCTCCTCCAGCAGCAGATCACAGCATAGAACACAGCAGAGGCTACCACAGTGTCTGGGAACGTCATGAGCAGAGCCCCACACACATCAAAGGACCTGAGTTTCCTCAAAAACGTATAGGCGGCCCTTACTCTTCTTGTACAAAGTGTTGGGTGTGTGTGGACCAGTCCAGCTTATTGTTGAGGAGAACACTCAGGTACTGATATGTTGCCACAGTCTGAATGGCCAAACCCTTGATGTTCACAGGTGAGGCAGAATTGGCCACTTTGTCGGAGTAAGTCAT
Source organism: Fundulus heteroclitus (assembly GCF_011125445.2). Classification (NCBI taxonomy): domain Eukaryota; kingdom Metazoa; phylum Chordata; class Actinopteri; order Cyprinodontiformes; family Fundulidae; genus Fundulus; species Fundulus heteroclitus. The sequence goes on along the minus strand of NC_046365.1, from coordinate 21,719,517 downwards.
TATCTCTCTAGGTTTGTTGATGTTGATGTGCAGATGGTCTAGTGCACACCAGTCAACAAAGTCTGTGATGACCTCCCTGTACTGCAGATCGTTTCCCTTAGAGACACAGCCCACAATGGCCATGTCGTCAAAAAGAACCCTTGGTACAAAAGGCAGCATCGTTTCTGAACTCCTAGGGAAGAGGAAAGGCAAGGGAACAATACCCTGAAGCCCTTTGTTGCATACTACCACACCTGACACACAGTTGTGAAGCCTCACATGTTGTGATCTTTTGGTGGTCCATGCAGCAAGACAGCTGTCCATTCCAGAGTCCGTTTGTAATCATCACTTTTACTGTCATTGCAAGATACATTCTAATCAAATTTGTCCTCTGCATGTAATTCATCCTTTTTAGAGAGCAGTGGCCTCTCCATGAAGCAGGGACCAAAGGTGTTTTAATACAATCCTCTCGGTCGTCTTCATAGGGTAAAGTGAGGGTGACTGGCCTGAAGTGATTTTGCTCCCTTGGGTGCACAGTTTCGGGAGCTGGAACGATGCAAGTCTTCCACAGGCAGGTACCTTCCCCAGACTGCAGTACATTGTCAAGCTAGTCTGCACACTCCCTGAGAAACATGGGGCTGATAAGGTCGAGACCAGCTGCCTCACAAGTCTTTTTCAGCTCTCTCTTTACCTGTTCAGATGGGATGAGGAGTGCATGAGTGGAGGAGGGTAAGGCCACCTGAAAAAGGAGGAGGGTGGAGAAACGCACAACCAAAGATGTCAGAACACAGAAGAAGGGGGTGGTGTGTAGCAACAGGTCATAGTTTTGGTGGTGATGGGGAGGAAAGGCCAGGTGCAGAATCAAATCTGTCTAAACACAGATTCAGAACATTTGCCAAGTGTCTCCAGCGTCAGGCCACCTCCACCTGTCCACCGTGGCCAGAGGTGGTCTTTAGGCTTCTCCACACCTCTCTCCTGTTGTTCTGTTGAAGGCATTCTTTCAGGTTCCTCCTGTAGCTGTCCTTGCCTCTTGTGATTTCCACCTTGGACAGTCTGGACCCCTTTCAGTTGCCCCCGGCCCCTAATCTGAAAACCTGCTTCTTCTTGTTTAGTGGTGTCTTAAGATCAGGGGTGACCAAGGGTTTATTACTGGAAGAAAACCGAATTCTCCTGGTAAGCGCCGTGTTCTCCAAACAGATCCTTATATAGACTGTGACACAGATGGCGATGAAGCTCTTCAGAGTCAGTAAACTTGAAACAGTCCTTTAAAGCCAGGCTGACTTCATCCGTCCATTCCTTCACATACCTCTTGATGGTTGATTGCTTATTCACCATGGGTATGTAGTCAGGAGTGGAGATAGACCAGGTTGTGATCAGAGCAGCTCAGAGGGGGGAGGGGAGCTATATACATCCTTGATGTTTGCTTACAGTAAGTTCAGTCTTCTACTACCTCTCTATTGTGTGGCAATTCACATATTGTGTAAAAGTTGGGTGAGTGGTGGATAAAGAGATGTAATTGTAGTGTCTTGAGATAATGATATGTCTGATTAATGTGAACCCAACCAAGGAGGAATTAATATGAATTATATAAATAAGAATTATTTTATTGTCCCACAATGAGGAAAATTTGGGTGTGACAGTGGCAATCACATAGACAGTTAAACACAATTATAGCAATG